>NC_048567.1:77047292-77142292 GCF_013265735.2 Oncorhynchus mykiss | reverse complement strand
ACACACACACACACACACACAGGTAAGAGATATGAGCAGCCTGATAAAATACAGCACCAGGAAAGATGTTGACTTCTGCACTGTGGTCAAATACAGTGATGATGCATTCGATCTGCCTGTTGCATTACTTATTTAGGAGCTGGAGCAGTGTAGAAGGTTACACACTCCATTGAGCAGGCTTTCACTATAGGTATTCCTAGGGGAGGAAATGTTATGACACACACGGGCAGGCAGAGAGTGTCGTTTTCTGTGTCTACCGTGGCCGTGTGACGACCTGCTCTGTAATGAGGGGTGACGGGTACACAGGTGACAGCTACCTGAACCTAATCCAAGGTGACAAGCGCTGGCAGACAGCCTCTAGGTCACGTGCTAACGCAGGTGCGGCCTCTGTGCTGTAAAGGGAAATACAAACAAGTTTGAACTCTCCTCTTTGTGCCCGAATTGATTCGGGTTTCTTACAGTCAAGCTATATGCTCGTGTCAACTCCAGTTGGAGAATCTGGATAAGTGTCTTCTTCTAATCTGCTGATTCTGTCAACAGTGACATCCTCTTCCTCTGTGGATATTCATGTGACCCAATCAATGCATCTGTCTCGTATTGATTAAGTATACGTTGGGAGACTGTGACACAAATACACAGAAACGTCACTATGTTGATGTCTTTACTGGCAACAGATTATAGTCTGAACGTCAGATAATGACTGACCGTTACAAAATGGAAAGCCCAGTGTTTTTGCTGGGTATAAGAGTTTATCTCTTGATCTCAGTGCTCTGATTTTTCAAAGCCTGTGTTTAGAGGAGTTGGAGTGGGTGTGTCTTTTCTCCTCAGGCACAAGACAGATGATAATTGCCCCCATGGCAGATATACTGTGACGCATCTAGTCTCTGTGAATGGAGGAGTCTGCTAAGGCCTGGCCCCTGGCCATCTGCTAGCTGAAGGGGTGAGTGTGGAGCAGCATTAGTGGACTTGTTTAGTGGCTGAGAAAAAAATAGGTCCTTTGTGTCCTACCCTCTCTGGGCTGCATCTTCTCTCTGTCTTTCTCTCTTTCATTCTCTCATTCTCTCTCGTTCTCTTTCTCTCTCTCCTTCTCTCACCCTTTCTCTCTCTCTCTCTCTCTCTCTCTCTCTCTCTCTCTCTCTCTCTCTCTCTCTCTCTCTCTCTCTCTCTCTCTCACTCTTTCTCTCTCTCTCTCTCTCTCTCAATTTCATTTTAAGGGGTTTTATTGGCACGAGAAACAGGTAGCCTAGTGGTTAGAGCGTTGGACTAGTAACCGAAAGGTTGCAAGATTGAATCCCTGAGCTGACAAGGTAAAAATCTGTTGTTCTGCACCTGAACAAGGCAGTTAACCCACTGTTCCTAGGCCGTCATTGAAAATAATAAGTTGTTCTTAAACTGACTTGCCTAGTTAAATAAAGTTTTTAATATATATATATATATATATATATATATATATATATATATATATATATGTGTTTACATTGCCAAAGCAAGTGAAATAGATAACAAATAAAAGTGAAATAAACAATACAAAATTAACAGTAAACATTACACTCAAAAAAGTTCCCAAAAAATAAAGACACTTCAAATGTAATATTATGTCTATATACTGTGTTGTAATGATGTGCAAATAGTTAAAGTACAAAAAATCAAAATAAACATGGGTTGTAATTGCAACTGTGTTTGTTCTTCACTGGTTGCACTTTTCTTGTGGCAACAGGTCACAAATGTAGCTGTTGTGGTGGCACACTGTGGTATTTCACCCAGTAGATATGGGAGTTTATCAAAATTGGATTTGTTTTCAAATTCTTTGTGGGTCTGTGTCATCTGAGGGAAATACGTGTCTCTAATATGGTCATACATTTGGCAGGAGGTTAGGAAGTGCCTCTCAGTTTCCACCTCATTTTGTGAGCAGTGTGCACATAGCCTGTCTCCTCTTGAGAGCCATGTCTGCCTACGGCTGCCTCTATCAGTAGCAACGCTTTCCTTAATTTTGGGTCAGTCACAGTGGTCAGGTATTCTGCCGCTGTGTACTCTCTGTTTAGGGCCAAATAGCATTCTAGTTTGCTCTTCCCAATGTGTCAAGTAATTATCTTTTAGTTTTCTCGTGATTTGGTTGCGTCTAATTGTGTTGCTGTCCTGGAGCTCTGTGGGGTCTATTTGTGTTTGTGAACAGATCCCCGGGACCAGCTTGCTTAGAGCCCTTCTTGCCTTGTCTCTCAGATCGCTCACAGCTTTGTGGAAGTTACGTGTGGCGCTGATGTTTATGCCGAGGTATGAATACAGTGCCTTGCAAAAGTATTCATCCCCCTTGGCGTTTTTCTTATTTTGTTGCATTACAACCTGTAATTTAAATGGATTTTTATTTGGATTTCATGTAATGGACATACACAAAATAGTCCAAATTGGTGAAGTGAAAAAATATATTTATATATTGTGTCAAAAATTCAAAAAAAATATACAGTGCCTTGCGAAAGTATTCGGCCCCCTTGAACTTTGCGACCTTTTGCCACATTTCAGGCTTCAAACATAAAGATATAAAACAATATTTTTTTGTGAAGAATCAACAACAAGTGGGACACAATCATGAAGTGGAACGACATTTATTGGATATTTCAAACTTTTTTAACAAATCAAAAACTGAAAAGTTGGGCGTGCAAAATTATTCAGCCCCCTTAAGTTAATACTTTGTAGCGCCACCTTTTGCTGCGATTACAGCTGTAAGCCGCTTGGGGTATGTCTCTATCAGTTTTGCACATCGAGAGACTGACATTTTTTCCCATTCCTCCTTGCAAAACAGCTCGAGCTCAGTGAGGTTGGATGGAGAGCATTTGTGAACAGCAGTTTTCAGTTCTTTCCACAGATTCTCGATTGGATTCAGGTCTGGACTTTGACTTGGCCATTCTAACACCTGGATATGTTTATTTTTGAACCATTCCATTGTAGATTTTGCTTTATGTTTTGGATCATTGTCTTGTTGGAAGACAAATCTCCATCCCAGTCTCAGGTCTTTTGCAGACTCCATCAGGTTTTCAACCATCTTCCCTGTCCCTGCTGAAGAAAAGCACCTGATGCTGCCACCACCATGTTTGACAGTGGGGATGGTGTGTTCAGGGTGATGAGCTGTGTTGCTTTTACGCCAAACATAACGTTTTGCATTGTTGCCAAAAAGTTCAATTTTGGTTTCATCTGACCAGAGCACCTTCTTCCACATGTTTGGTGTGTCTCCCAGGTGGCTTGTGGCAAACATTAAACGACACTTTTTATGGATATCTTTAAGAAATGGCTTTCTTCTTGCCACTCTTCCATAAAGGCCAGATTTGTGCAATATACGACTGATTGTTGTCCTATCCAGAGTGATCATGGGCCTCTTGGCTGCATCTCTGATCAGTCTTCTCCTTGTATGAGCTGAAAGTTTAGAGGGACGGCCAGGTCTTGGTAGATTTGCAGTGGTCTGATACTCCTTCCATTTCAATATTATCGCTTGCACAGTGCTCCTTGAGATATCTTTTTGTATCCAAATCCGGCTTTAAACTTCTTCACAACAGTATCTCGGACCTGCCTGGTGTGTTCCTTGTTCTTCATGATGCTCTCTGCGCTTTTAACGGACCTCTGAGACTATCACAGTGCAGGTGCATTTATACGGAGACTTGATTACACACAGGTGGATTGTATTTATCATCATTAGTAATTTAGGTCAACATTGGATCATTCAGAGATCCTCACTGAACTTCTGGAGAGAGTTTGCTGCACTGAAAGTAAAGGGGCTGAATAATTTTGCACGCCCAATTTTTCAGTTTTTGATTTGTTAAAAAAGTTTGAAATATCCAATAAATGTCGTTCCACTTCATGATTGTGTCCCACTTGTTGTTGATTCTTCACAAAAAAATACAGTTTTATATCTTTATGTTTGAAGCCTGAAATGTGGCAAAAGGTCGCAAAGTTCAAGGGGGCCGAATACCTTCGCAAGGCACTGTATATATATATATTTTTTTAAATGGAGAAGTGGTGTGTGTATACAGTATGTTTTCACCCACTTTACTGTGAAGCCCCTAGATAAGATCTGGTGCAACCAATTACCTTCAGAAGTCACACAATTAGTTAAATAAAGTCCACCTGTGTGCAATCTAAGTGTTACATGATCTGTCACATGATCTCAGTATAGATACACCTGTTCTGAAAGGCCCCAGAGTCTGCAACACAACTTAGCAAGGGGCACCACCAAGCAAGCGGTACAATGAAGACCAAGGAGCTCTCCAAAGGGGATACCACGTCAGCTACGGATGCTGCCACCCATCTGTGCCCTTCATTAACACTAATAAATTGACTAACTGCTCACTGTATCAAAACACTTTCCAAAGACAGAGAATTTTTCAAATAGCCCAGGTCAATACTGGCCATGGCAATGTTGTGATTTTACTCATACAGTATGTGCCATTTGCCATTTCAATGACTACATATTCTACAATAACTTTTAGCTTTAGCTACTGCACCTGAGTAGTATTTATGTAAAGCTGATTCAGACCATTCTAAGAGTGAAGGATGATTTTATCTTGGCATCCAGGTATGGAGGAAATAAATGAGCCCATATAGTTAAACGGTTGCTGCTTTTCAGTAAGAAATCTGCCCCAGAGTGCTCCTTCAGCCAACCCCAACAGTTAATAAACTGTTAGAATGTGCCCAATGGTGTCCAATGTCCCTCCATTGAACAGCATCCACAAAAGGCTAATCCGTTGTAGTGTCGAACTAATAGGATTTTAAACTGACAGGGTAACGTAATCTCCCCCTCTGTCCTCTGGGCTCCTTCCCTCCCTCATCCTCTGATGTTTTCATGAACTTCTCTGGACCGTGATGTCATCGCCATTATGGTGTCTGCATCGTGGAGGACACACACACACACACACACACACACACACACACAGACACACACACACACACACACAGACACACACACACACACACACACACACACACAGAGAGAGAGGTGATTGTGATGAACGTGGCCCAAAGTGAGGGCCCAGAAGGCCATCTGCCAGTGTTGTGATGGGAAGGCACTTGCCTCTCTGCCTGCTGGACTGCTCAGCTCTCTCTCTCTGGGAGGAACACAGATGTCTTTGAGTCCCTGGGTGCCTCAGCCTGATCCTCATGACGGCTGGAGTGTAAATCTAATCAAGGGCTTTGAGCGTCAGGCCACATATGTACTAGATGCTGCAGTTACTGTACTATACTGTATTCTGTGTACCGTATTCCGGGTTCTGGGTTCCGAGTTCTGTATTCTCTATCCAGTAATGTAGGCATACTACCGTCTCAATTCTCATCTTCACAGAATTATAATTATTTGATTCTTCATAGCAGAGCCTTTTAATTTAAAATGAATGGCTCTGCTTCATACTTGACAATATTCTTATTCTGAAAGTTTAGCATTAAAATAGTACAGAATGATTCAAAATCCACAACAAACTCTATCAGCCATCAAATACAATACACCCACAAACCATAAATAAATGAAATAGTACAATTCATTCATGTAAGGACATGCAGATACTTTCACCACCAGCACCAGCGAGTCATTTTCTGAACAGGAAACACTACTGGGTGAATGAGGGCTAGCTGGTTCCTACAGGAAGTTGCAAAAGCCACCAGAATAGCTGCAGCTAGCAGCCTCTGTGGTGCTAAACACATCTCTGTCTCTGTGTTCAGCCTCGAAGCTGAATCGCCAGGTCCCTCTTTCTCTCTCTGTTTCCATGGTAGCAGACAGGTGCTCATGGCTCATAACACCCCCTGCCTCTTACAGAGACTGGTGCTGTTCACAATTCTAAATCAATGAGCTTTGGTTGTAAGGATACAAAGAAACAATTATGTCCTAAAGGAACCAGGAGAAAGCTGTTGGGCCGTTTTTTTTCTGTATAAAAATACGGCTGATTCATCCATGGCTGACAAAATAAGATAATGATAATTCCGTCCACATTTCTCTGCTGGTGTTCCTTTCCCCACTCAGAAAATGTGTTATAGGTCAGACACATACAAAAGTAATCTATCATATTTAATCAAAATATTTGTCATATCACTGGTGGGCTTGAGAAATTGTTGTTCTATTTCTGGCACAGTTCTACTGTTGCTTGTTGGTAACAATGTGAGAGCATGTTGCTCTATGGCTCATTTGTCAGGAAGTTAGTTCCTCATTACTGATTAAGGTTCCTTTTTATGACTTGCAGTCAGTCAGTCAGCAGACAGGCACTCTGCTATTGGTCTTCACACAGCAGTCCTTCTTTAACAGAGATGTCACAAATAAACCAAAAACAGATGATCAAGTGTGATCATACAGTGCTATATGCTTCAGGGAGACAATCCGTATTTATTACCCTAACAACTCTAACATCGTATGACAAGATGTCCACTTAATTCATCACATTGTAGGACCATCTATGGCTGTTTAAATATTATGTCATTATAAATCGAATAACAATCGTATAAAGTAAGTTATTATGATTTGAATAGCAGATCATTTGTGAGGTCTTATGAATGGTCTCTGCATGAGCTGGCTGACACTTGTTCAGTTAGACAAGTCTCCTTTTTATTATCAGACAAGCAGGTAACGAATCTTAAACAAGCCCTCAAGTGTCCCACAGCAAAAGTTAGCTTACATTCTGAGAATGGTAGGAACTGGAGCATTAAAACAGGGGGAGGGGTGACTTCCTTTTTTTTTTTTTTTTTAAACAGTATTAGACTATTTTGACAATACTTTCCCAAGTGGCCTGCGTGAACATTTCTATGAGAAACAGTGACACATACTATGAATGACCTAAAATGATTAATCTCACATGGGTCTTTCACAGCCAGGCCAATCCATGCTGTACTGTGTATTAGGTTAACAGTAGGTCTACTTTTGAAACAGAGGCTGTCAACTGAGTCAGAACAGACGTTTTTAATACCAAAACAAATAGGATGTTCTAAGTCCACAACAATAACCACATCAGGGCACCACTTCTGAGGTCTGGGAAAAATCTAAGACATTTTGTTGTGTAGTTTTGAGTGTAGTCACTCTTTAACTCAAGTGTGCAGGCACCTAGCGTTGTTGCTTGGTTAGCAGTGTTTCTGTAGCGCAGGCACCTAGCGCTGTTGTTTGGTTAGCAGTGTTTCTGTAGTACAGGTACCTAGCACTGTTGTTTGGTTAGCAGTGTTTCTGTAGTACAGGTACCTAGCGCTGTTGTTTGGTTAGCAGTGTTTCTGTAGTACAGCTACCTAGCACTGTTGTTTGGTTAGCAGTGTTTCTGTAGTACAGGTTCCTACGCTGTTGTTTGGTTAGCAGTGTTTCTGTAGTACAGGTACCTAGCACTGTTGTTTGGTTAGCAGTGTTTCTGTAGCACAGGTACCTAGCGCTGTTGTTTGGTTAGCAGTGTTTCTGTAGTACAGGTACCTAGCGCTGTTGTTTGGTTAGCAGTGTTTCTGTAGTTTCAGGTACCTAGCGCTGTTGTTTGGTTAGCAGTGTTTCTGTAGTACAGGCACCTAGCGCTGTTGTTTGGTTAGCAGTGTTTCTGTAGTACAGGTACCTAGCGCTGTTGTTTGGTTAGCTGTGTTTCTGTAGCACATGAGATGGAGTTTGAAAAACAAATGGCCACTGGACTGATGCAAATAATCATGATATCATTCTGCCAGGTAGGCATAGCCTACTTTGTCGCTAGTTAACATTTAATTGAGAATGTTTTTGGGAAAGCCTTTCCATCTATCAGAAGCCAGTTAGGCCAATCACTAGCATCACTATATCCTGTTCCTTAATTGTTTGATACGTGGACATTTACTTCATATTATGATGCATGTCTTGTCTTGCTTCAAGGTAGCCTATTGCCAAAATCCCACTGAAAATGTGAAGAAATAATAGTTGATCACTGGTTCCCGAGTGGCACAGTGGTCTAAGGCTAGGGGCATCACTACAGACACCCTGGTTCGAATCCAGACTATCATAACTGGCTGTGATTTGGAGTCCCATGGGGCGGTGCTCAATTAGCCCAGCATATATACAGCATATACCTCCACTACGCAACATTGATACACATTGTGGTGAGGATACGCAATGCCCTCTGAAAAATACATGGGTGTTACGGTGTATACACTCCACTGTCCCTGAAGAATGTTAAGGTGAAAGAGGCAATTTACCAATCCAGGTAGGCAGACAGGCCACGTCTCTGCAGGCATAACACACATCTGGTATGGGCGGCATTTAGAAACTGGACAACAATTGTGACAACAATAATGGACAACAATTGTGCTGAAGTTGTGGTTACTTTGGCTTTGTATTATAAAATACAAAAATCTGTTATGTTCGTCACTAACGTGACTAGAAATCATAACGCTCTCGAATGACACAATTCAGCTGATAAGGAATACATTGTCATTATACACATTGCCAGAATGTGTATGGCAGTGTGCAATGGAAACATCCCCTGACTATGAGAGAAAACACGACTTACAATACCCATCTAACCTTTGAGGAAATGCCATTGTTGACATGCCTTATTCTCCTCGTCTGAACATACACTCGCATTGTACATGCCCAAAGACATTCATCCACTGATGAGTAATTATGATGGTTATGAAACTAAAATTAGCAGAGAGGTTTTACCGTTGGCTTCAGTAGTTGTTTATAGGCAGATAGCTGTATCTACACGCATGGGAAACCCAGAGAGCCCATGTTTGTTTATGTTCGAGTGTGGGTTTCCATCTGGGCCGTATTTCATGGGAAAAGCAGGTTTCTCAAGGACACTGTCTCAACAACACAAAGCTATTCTTGTCTCCATTTAGCCTACCACAATTTGATAATGATCAACATTAGTTGATTAACATTTGTTGAAAATGAGTGGTATTCACAGTACTGTCACTGCACTGTAGTGATTGAAAGTGGAGACACGGTCAAATTAAATAAAGGTTAAATATATATATTTATTTAAATTGGATAATTAGGGCAACACCTCTAGTTGTACTAGTTAGACTGGCCTCATCAATGATTAACCCAATCAATGGGCAAGGGGTGGGAAAGAGTCCGGAAATTTTTACTGAAATCAAATCAACTTTTATTGGTCGTGTACACATATTTCTGCAGATGTTTATCGCAGGTGCAGTGAAATGCTGATGTTTCTAGCGCCAACAGTGCTAATACAAAACAAACATACATAAATACCCTAAATCTAAATAAAGAAATGAAGAAACATCAGAACGAGCAATGTCAGAGTCCGGAATGTACATTTCTATGTATATAATGGTGTGTATAGACATTTTAGACATTATATGAATAGAAAAGGTGTATACAGCAGTAGTTGTATAGGATGATCCTTGAATAGAATACAGTATATACATATGAAGTGGACAGCAGTAGTCATATAGGATGAACCTTGACTAGAATACAGTATATGCATATGAAGTGGACAGCAGTAGTTATATAGGATGACAGGAACAGGAAGCTGTTTCTCAGTCTCTCGGTCCCAGCGTTGATGCAGCTGTACTGCCTTCACCTTCTAGTAGCATGGTGAACAGACCGTGGCTCGGATGGCTGAGGTCCTTGATGATCTTCTTGGGCCTTCCTGTGAACACCGGGTGCTGTAGGTGTCCTGGATAGTCCTATTCCTGTCCTAACAGACGGTCATAGAAAACACATCCTATTAGGATTACTGTTATTTCATAGATTTTTCTTAAAACTAGTTCAGTCCTCACGTAATTAGTAATGCAAGGGAAATGTGTGTTTTTTGTCGGTGAGTAACATTCTAGCCAAACATTCTAATGTACTGTCTGCGCAATAGATTTCTATCTCGCTCAGTGCACTGGTTAATTGATCAGAGGGTTTTTAGATGAAATAAACAATGCACTTCTACCAGTGAAAAGCCCTTGCCCAGGGGAAGTGGATAACTAGCTGCATGAGATGAGAGCACTCAGCACGAGAGGGTGCTTCTGAATCAGTTCCAGTTCACCTCGATCCACACGCTGACTCGTACTACTGCTGTGAAACCATCAGCACCGTGTCAAGGGTCGTACACAAAAAGGCCAGGACAATTCATAATATTCATTGACAGGCTGACAACATAGAGTATGTCACAGAGACTATAATAAAATGATAGTGCTATGTATTCTGATTTATGTTCAACCTTCTTTATATATTCAAGAGTAATGGCTACATTCATTTGTATTAGACTACTTTTTGACCCTTGTTATAAAAACTGTAATGAAAGTGGATCAATTTATTATTTGAATCACATGATTCAGCCTAATGCCACATTGTTTACTACCAATATCTTTGTGTGCAGAATTTGATACTCAGGTGTTGCACAGCTAAGGAATGCTCAACACAGTTATTTAATAATTTGATAGCCGGTTATTATGTTTTGTTTGGCTTGGTAACAACAGGGCCATAAGGATGGCATAAAGGCAGAGAGACCTCCCCAAGCTGTTTGTTAATTCTCTGTAGGCTGCAGGGGAATATAAAGAATAGACTATTACAGGCCAACAGAGCTTCCTCTCACAGGAAGCTACTCCCACCATCCTTTTCCCCAAAGGTACAGAATGAGCAGAGAAGTCAAACCGTTCCCAACAACTGCCTCCAGCTCACCAGAGAATACACTGCACACTAACATTCTGGAGGGGACCTTGACCAGAAAACCAGTTTCATATCTTTGATAAAATATTCAACAGTGCATTTACATGTAATCTAATCAGGTTTACCAAAGCATACACAATCACTGGGGCCTCTGGAATTACGCATATTTTGAATAATATTTTACAATGTCAACGTGTAAAAAGACTCCATATATTTCATACTATGGTCCAAAAGTTGGTATTTCCAAGTGATTTCTTTCAGACGTGATGTGATCACATAGCTATCTCACTGTGGACTGACGCCCATGCCCATATTAGGACGTGGGAGAAAAAAAAAAACGGACCTTTTTTCTGTAGAGGAATTTGTCTGTTTCTCTATTGGTCTGTCCACACACAAAGGTAGCCTGTTTCTGAATGGTTTGAGTGACAAACACTGATCCTGTGCACCCAGGAGGAGGTGTGAAACACTGGAAAAGGACTTCTTAAGGATGGGAGAGCAGTACAGTTTAGGATGGAGACTTATATTTCCCTCACCATCTTTAAACATCAACTATCTGAGCAGCTAACCGATCACTGCAGCTGTACACAGTCCATCTGTAAATAGCCCACCCAATCTACCTAACTCATCCCCATACTGTTTTTATTTTATTTACTTTTCTGCTCTTTTGCACACCAGTATCTCTACTTGCACATAATTATCTGCTCATTTATCACTCCAGTGTTAATCTGCTAAATTGTAATTATTCGCTCCTATGGCCTATTTTTTGCCTACCTCCTCATGCCTTCCTGTTTGGCCCTGTCCGGGGGTGTCCTCGGATGGGGCCACAGTGTCTTCTGACCCCTCCTGTCTCAGCCTCCAGTATTTATGCTGCAGTAGTTTATGTGTCGGGGGGCTAGGGTCAGTTTGTTATATCTGGAGTACTTCTCCTGTCCTATTCGGTGTCCTGTGTGAATTTAAGTGTGCTCTCTCTAATTCTCTCTTTCTTTCTTTCTCTCTCTTGGAGGACCTGAGCCCTAGGATCATGCCTCAGGACTACCTGACATGATGACTCCTTGCTGTCCCCAGTCCACCTGGCCGTGCTGCTGCTCCAGTTTCAACTGTTCTGCCTTATTATTATTGGACCATGCTGGTCATTTATGAACATTTGAACATCTTGGCCATGTTCTGTTATAATCTCCACCCGGCACAGCCAGAAGAGGACTGGCCACCCCACATAGCCTGGTTCCTCTCTAGGTTTCTTCCTAGGTTTTGGCCTTTCTGCTGTTTGGGGTTTTAGGCTGGGTTTCTGTACAGCACTTTGAGATATCAACTGATGTACGAAGGGCTATATAAATACATTTGATTTGATTTGATGCCTTTTGCACACACTGTACAGTATATAGACTGTATTTTTTCTACTGTGTCATTTACTTGTTTATTGTGTTATTGGCTTGTTTATTGTTTACTCCATGTGTAACTCTGTGTTGTTGTCTGTGTCACACTGCTTTGCTTTATCTTGGCCAGGTCGCAGTTGCAAATGAGAACATGTTGTCAACTAGCCTACCTGGTTAAATAAAGGTGTTCTCAACTAGCCTACCTGGTTAAATAAAGGTGTTCTCAACTAGTCTACCTGGTTAAATAAAGGTGAAATAAATAAAAAATAAATAAAAATGATTCCATGTTGTTGTCATTGTATCAACTTTATTCATGTCTGAAGCCAGTGTTTCTGTTTCCTGGGCGTTATCGTACATACTGTCCAGCTATCAATCCTCTGGGAGTTTACTCCAGCTCCTATTGCAGAAATTAATCAAAATGAGTCAAGTTATATACTGTTATATACTGTATATAATACCATGTAATGATACATATCTGGCCATATGGCAACACTATATGTTTTTAAAATGTTATTTCATTTATTTAACCAGACAAGTCAGTTATAAGAACAAATTTGTATTTTCAATGACGGCCTAGGAACAGTGGGTTAACTGCCTGTTCAGGGGCAGAACGACAGACTTGTACCTTGTCAGCTCGAGTGTTTGATCTTGTAACCTTCTGGTTACTAGCCCAACGCTCTAACCACTAGGCTACAACCACGGTAAAGGCTCCTGAAGTATGGTACTGTGGAATTCTGTGGAATTTCTTTGGGAGAAATATTCCTTGGAAATCAGCTATTGCCAGTGGAGTCTTCGTCAGATTAGCCAAGCAGACATCTCCTTGTTGAACTGAGAGAGATGCAGCTGGTGCAAAGTGACATTTGCATGCAAACTTTCATCTGAAGGAAATTTGCCCTGCTGAGAGCAGTAGCACTCCAGCTGTGAACCTGGCACACACACACACTCACGCAGGCACGCACGCACACTTACACACCCACTTACTCATGCACAGTTACAACTCCTCCCCCAGCCCGTCCTCCCCCAGCTCGTCGAAACATGGCAGGACATGCACACTAAAGCCAAACGCAAACAGGCAGAGATTGCTCAACACAAGAAATCCCTGTCTGACAGGTCAGTACCAACACAGTGTCTCTGCAACATCAGAGGCTTGTTGGACACAACCATTAGGAATACACATTGGCAAACAGGCCCTGACATACTGCGATGGCAATCTCCCTCTGTAGCTTTGTGTGCAAGGACAGAGTGAGGTCACGCTCAGAACTCGGTAGTGGCAGACATTTTTTTTGCATGCTCTACAGACATTGGTCCACTAATACAGGACTAGTGAAGAGACAGCAGAGGGACATTCTGAGGCCCATGGGTAGAGACAGCAGAGGGAAATTCTGAGGCCCATGGGTAGAGACAGCAGAGGGACATTCTGAGGCCCATGGGTAGAGACAGCAGAGGGACATTCTGAGGCCCATGGGTAGAGACAGCAGAGGGGAATCCTGGGAAAAGGGGTGTAGCTAGGCTGCATGGTCTCTGTGACACACCAGCCTCTATCATGGTATATCTGACTGGCTCATCTGATTCATATCTTCAACTATCTGACATCTGTAACAACTATCTGACATCTGTAACAGGGGTATGTGTGTTTGGGGGGAGGGGGGGGGGGTGACTTGACATGGATCATAAAATCAAAGCCAAGGGTGAAATGCAGAGAAGGAGAGTGAAAGCTTGTTCTTTCATGACTGTAGAATATTTCTCAATTTATGGTTAAAGAGTTGGATTGAAGGAAGGTGAATCTAAGGATGAAGACTAACTTTGAACAGGAAAACAAACCTTGAATTATTGCTTTGCCTTGGTGCTAAAGTTGACATTGTTGAGCATATTGAGTCAAACAGTGGCCTCAGTGGTTGACAGTATGTGGGCAGCACTGTCCCATGACTCCTGAATGAATACATCAGATAACATGATACTGTAGGTGTGCCAACTATGCCAACACCATGCTAACACCTGCATTGCTTGCTGTTTGGGGTTTTAGACTGGGTTTCTGTACAGCATTTTGTGATATCAGCTGATGTAAAAAAGGGCTTTATAAATACATTTGATTGATTGATTGAGGAGGGGACAACAGCAGATCCACCTCAGAAGATTCTCAGTTGGTCTACCTTCATTGGGTCACATTTTCTTTGTAGATGCTCTACAGAGGGTCATACTATCAACAAACTATGTGTTGATAAGCAACTGACTACAGTATATTGATAAGCAACTGCTTGCTAAGGTCACTGTTAGGGTTAGGATAAGGTTTAGAAAAAGGATTAAGGTTGAGTTAGGGTTAGGGTAAGGATTAGGATAATGGTTAAGGTTGAGTTAGGGTTAGGGTAAGGGTTAGGATAATGGTTAAGATTAGGGTTAGGATAATGGTTAAGGTTAAGTTAGGGTTAGGGTAAGGGTTAGGATAATGGTTAAGGTTGAGTTAGGGTTAGGGTAAGGGTTAGGATAATGGTTAAGGTTAGGGTTAGGGTTAGGGTTAGGATAATGGTTAAGGTTGAGTTAGGGTAAGGTTTAGGATAATGGTTAAGGTTGAGTAAGGGTAAGGGTTAGGATAATGGTTAAGGTTGAGTTAGGGTTAGGGTAAGGGTTAGGATAATGGTTAAGGTTGAGTTAGGGTAGGGTTAGGATAATGGTTAAGGTTGAGTTAGGGTAAGGTTTAGGATAATGGTTAAGGTTGAGTTAGGGTTAGGGTAAGGTTTAAGATAATGGTTAAGGTTGAGTTAGAGTAAGGTTTAGGATAATGGTTAAGGTTGAGTTAGAGTAAGGTTTAGGATAATGGTTAAGGTTGAGTTAGGGTTAGGGTAAGGGTAAGGTTTAGGATAATGGTTAAGGTTGAGTTAGAGTAAGGTTTAGGATAATGGTTAAGGTTGAGTTAGAGTAAGGTTTAGGATAATGGTTAAGGTTGAGTTAGAGTAAGGTTTAGGATAATGGTTAAGGTTGAGTTAGGGTTAGGGTAAGGTTTAGGATAATGGTTAAGGTTGAGTTAGAGTAAGGTTTAGGATAATGGTTAAGGTTGAGTTAGAGTAAGGTTTAGGATAATGGTTAAGGTTGAGTTAGAGTTAGGGTAAGGGTTAGGATAATGGTTAAGGTTGAGTTAGGGTTAGGTTTAGGATAATGGTTAAGGTTGAGTTAGGGTAAGGTTTAGGATAATGGTTAAGGTTAGGGTTACAGCTAGAGCTACGGTTAGGGTTAGTAGATAGTTTAATTGCTACAGATGGACTATTCAAAGAAAGCAATACCCTTTAAATGTGTTTGTTTTGGGCTCGTGTTTAAGCAATTATCCCTAAGTCATAGTCACAAGTTCAAATGGCGAAATGCTAATGTCTTCTGCTTTTTCAAAAGTTATATCGAGAAATGAAAGAATTGGCCTCCCGTTGTGCTCAGTATCGCCCTCGTGCAGCAGAGCTACACTGCAACATTGACCGGAGCCCTGTGGGGTAATCTACACGGCTGCAGCCTTGTCTACATCTCAGAGCACACAACAGGAAGCATGCATAACTTTGATACAGAATCGATTGGAGCAGTTTTGAACAGTACTTGTTAAAAGCAACAAAACAAAATGACCACCATGTGTTTTTTTCCCCATGAAATGGTGTGTTATGTGTGCCCAATAGTTATTCTTGTTAACTATTTCTGTGAAAAACATTATTTCTATGACAGATTTAGGGCCAACTAAGGCTCTTTTCAGTTGGGTAAGATCCACTCTTCCTTTGATGCTCTAGTGCTTAATGTTAAAGTCTGATTTTCAACTTGTCATTGAGCCAGAACAGCACAGGAAGTGCCATTAACAAACCCTCCAAGGTCCCTTAAGTGCCATCACATCCACTCCCTTCCACTTTAGCAGTCATGCACACTTCTCATGTTCATTTTACAGGCTCTAATCCATCACACCAGTCATCTTTACAGGCTCTAATCCATCACACTAGCCATCTTTCCAGGCTCTAATGCATCACATCAGTCATCTTTAACAGTCTACATTATTATACAGGCTCTAATCCATCACACCAGTCATCTTTACAGGCTCTGTTCCCTCACACTACTCATCTTTCCAGGCTCTAATCCATCACACTAGCCATCTTTCCAGGCTCTAATGCATCGCATCAGTCATCTTTAACAGTCTACATTATTATACAGGCTCTAATCCATCACACCAGTCATCTTTACAGGCTCTGATCCCTCACACTACTCATCTTTCCAGGCTCTAATCCATCACACCAGTCATCTTTAACAGTCCACAGTGTTAGTTTCCCATTTCCCAATTACAGGCTCTAATCCATCACACCAGTCAAATTTAACAGTTCACATTGTCATACATGCTCTAATTCATCACACCAGTCTTCTTTAACAGTCTACAGTGTAATACAGGCTCTAATCCATCACACCAGTCTTCTTTAACAGTCTACAGTGTAATACAGGCTCTAATCCATCACACCAGTCTTCTTTAACAGTCTACAGTGTTTGTCATCCCACCATGAGAAGAGTCCATGGGGCGGCAGTGTAGCCTTGAGGTTAGAGCGTTGGACTAGTAAACGAAAGGTTGCTAGATCGAATCCTCGAGCTGACGATGACGAGCTGTCATTCTGCCCCTGAACAAGGCAGTTAACAGGCCGTAATTGAAAATAAGAATTTGTTCTTAACTGACTTGCCTAGTTAAATAAAGGTAACACACGCATATAGACGTGTGGCTCTACAGCAATCATGTTACTGCTTGTTTAGGTTCTGGTTCTGTCTGGATTTGGAGATACTACAGTCTAAAGATAAAATGTGCAGTCAGTCCTCCAAAACACAACAATAACATTATGACTACCCGGCTAGTCTTTATCAAGAAGTTTGAAAGTTTCTTCAAATTCAGTCGCAAAAACCATCAAGCGCTATGATGAAACTAGCTCTCATGAGGACTGCCACAGGAAAGGAAGGTCCAGAGTTAACTCATTAAAGTTACCAGCCTCAGAAAATGCTTCAGCGAGTTCATGTAAAATTAACTGCTAAGAGGAGACTGCATGAATCAGGCCTTCATGGTATAATTGCGGCAAAGAAACAACTACTAAAGGACACCATATGAAGAAGAGACTTGCTTGGGCCAAGAAACATGAGCAATGGACATTAGACCGGTGGAAAGCTGTCCTTTGTTTGGATTATCCTAAATTTGAGATGTTTTGTTCCAACCTCCGTGTCTTTGTGAGAAGCAGAGTAGGTGAACGGATGATCTCCGCATGTGTGGTTCCCACCGTGAAGCATGGAGGAGGAGGCGTGATGGTGTGGGGGTGCTTTGCTGGTGACACTGTCATGATTCATGTAGAATTCAAGACACACTTAACTAGCATGGCTACCACTGATTTCTGTAGTGAAAAGCCATCCCATGTGGTTTGATCTTAGTGGGATAATCATTTGTTTTTCAACAGGACAATGACCAACACACCTCCAGGCTGTGTAAGGGCTATTTGACCAAGAAGGAGAATGATGGAGTGCTGCATCAGATGTCCTGGCATCCACAATCACCCGATAACCAAATTGAGATGGTTTGGGATGAGGTGTAACGCAGAGTGAAAGAAAAGCAGCCAACAAGTGCTCAGCATATCAAATCAAATCCAATGTATTTATATAGCCCTTCGTACATCAGCTGATATCTCAAAGTGCTGTACAGAAACCCAGCCTAAAACCCCAGCAAGCAGTAAGCAATGCAGGTGTTGAAGCACGTTGGCTAGGAAAAACTCCCTAGAAAGGCCAAAACCTAGGAAGAAACCTAGAGAGGAACCAGGCTATGAGGGGTGGCCAGTCCTCTTCTGGCTGTGCCGGGTGGAGATTATAACAGAACATGTCCAAGATGTTCAAATGTTCATAAATGACCAGCATGGTCATAATAGTAGGTCTGGGACAGGTAGCACGTCCGGTGAACAGGTTCAGGATTCCATAGCCGCAGACTGAACAGTTGAAACTGGAGCTGCAAGGCCAAGTGGACTGGGGAAAGCAAGGAGTCATCATGCCAGGTAGTCCTGAGGCATGGTCCTAGGGCTTAAAATCACACAGGACACAGGATAAGCATATGTGGGAACTCCTTCAAGACTGTTGGAAAAGCATTCCCGGTGAAGCTGGTTGAGAAGATCCCAAGAGTGTGCATCAAGGCAATTGATGTATTTGTTATTTATTTTACCTTTATTTAACTAGGCAAGTCCGTTAAGAACAAATTCTTATTTACAACAACGGCCAACCAAAAGGCAAAAGGCCTCCTGCAGAAATGGGGGCTGGAATTAAAAATAAAAAATAAATTAAATGAAAGTATAGGGAAAAACACACATCACGACAAGATAGACAACACAACACTACATGAAGAGAGACCTAAAACAACAAATATTAACTTGGTACAAGGAGTATTTCAACTAGGGGCGGCAGGGTAGCCTAGTGGTTAGAGAATTGACCTAGTAACCGAAAGGTTGCAAGTTCAAATCCCTGAGCTGACAAGGTACAAAATCTGTCATTTTGCCCCTGAACAGGCAGGTAACCTGTTCCTAGGCCGTCATTGAAAATAAGAATTTGTTCTCAACTGACTTGCCTAGTAAAATAAAAACTACCGTAGCTCTACAATACAATTCCAGTGTGCGTGTTGTTTTCATTCATGGTTTGTGAGTACGAACACTGCCAGGTAGCATAGGCAGGAAGTGGTTAACAGCAGGAGACGCATGCTGACAGCAAGACTCCTGCTACAGTAACATCTGGGCCTTGTTGTCGACAAGTATGCTGTGTGTGCTCTAACCTACCCAAGCGTCAGACATAGAATTACATTGCATTTACAGGACTATATGCTATTCATGCCAGTCATGTTTCTCAATGTACATTTCCTCCCTTGTTCATAAGCAGCTCAGTGTAGAGATTTGAGGTTAGGTTAGGTACGGTACTGTCTGCAACAAGCATCCACTATGTCCTGTGTAGCTGACGGGTACTGTATGCCCAGAACAATCTCTGGCCCTGGGAGTATAATGAAAGAAAACAAACAATAATTCTGTGCAAAAAGCCCCAAAAGTGATGAGATGTTTATCTTCTCAGGACAGCCACAGTAGAGAGTCCATGTATTACTACATTCCATAGATAAGTATAAACCCTGTAGTGGCTTCAGACGGCTTGATGAGAACCGTCAGAGGAATGTTCTTATCTGTTACTCCTCCCTGCTTCTAAAGCTTGTCTGTAGTATTAGTCCTACAGCCTCTAGGCCAGATACAGCTTGTCTGGCAGTATTAGTCCTACAGTCTCTAGGCCAGATACAGCTTGTCTGGCAGTATTAGTCCTACAGCCTCGAGGCTAGATACAGATTGTCTGGCAGTATTAGTCCTACAGCCTCTAGGCCAGATACAGCTTGTCTGGCAGTATTAGACCTACAGCCTCTAGGCCAGATGCAGCTTGTCTGTAGTATTAGTCCTACAGCCTCTAGGCCAGATACAGCTTGTCTGGCAGTATTAGTCCTACAGCCTCTAGGCCAGATACAGCTTGTCTGCCAGTATTAGTCCTACAGCCTCTAGGCCAGATACAGCTTGTCTGGCAGTATTAGTCCTACAGCCTCCAGGCCAGATACAGCTTGTCTGGCAGTATTAGTCCTACAGCCTCTAGGCCATATACAGCTTGTCTGCAGTATTAGTCCTACAGCCTCTAGGCCAGATACAGCTTGTCTGGCAGTATTAGTCCTACAGCCTCTAGGCAAGATACAGCTTGTCTGGCAGTATTAGTCCTACAGCCTCTAGGCCAGATACAGCTTGTCTGGCAGTATTAGTTCTACAGCCTCTAGGCCAGATACAGCTTGTCTGGCAGTATTAGTCCTACAGCCTCTAGGCCAGATACAGCTTGTCTGTAGTATTAGTCCTACAGCCTCTAGGCCAGATGCAGCTTGTCTGTAGTATTAGTCCTACAGCCTCTAGGCCAGATACAGCTTGACTGGCAGTATTAGTCCTACAGCCTCTAGGCCAGATACAGCTTGTCTGCCAGTATTAGTCCTACAGCCTCTAGGCCAGATACAGCTTGTCTGGCAGTATTAGTCCTACAGCCTCCAGGCCAGATACAGCTTGTCTGGCAGTATTAGTCCTACAGTCTCTAGGCCAGATACAGCTTGTCTGGCAGTATTAGTCCTACAGCCTCGAGGCTAGATACAGATTGTCTGGCAGTATTAGTCCTACAGCCTCTAGGCCAGATACAGCTTGTCTGGCAGTATTAGACCTACAGCCTCTAGGCCAGATGCAGCTTGTCTGTAGTATTAGTCCTACAGCCTCTAGGCCAGATACAGCTTGTCTGGCAGTATTAGTCCTACAGCCTCTAGGCCAGATACAGCTTGTCTGCCAGTATTAGTCCTACAGCCTCTAGGCCAGATACAGCTTGTCTGGCAGTATTAGTCCTACAGCCTCCAGGCCAGATACAGCTTGTCTGGCAGTATTAGTCCTACAGCCTCTAGGCCAGATACAGCTTGTCTGCAGTATTAGTCCTACAGCCTCTAGGCCAGATACAGCTTGTCTGGCAGTATTAGTCCTACAGCCTCTAGGCAAGATACAGCTTGTCTGGCAGTATTAGTCCTACAGCCTCTAGGCCAGATACAGCTTGTCTGGCAGTATTAGTTCTACAGCCTCTAGGCCAGATGCAGCTTGTCTGTAGTATTAGTCCTACAGCCTCTAGGCCAGATACAGCTTGACTGGCAGTATTAGTCCTACAGCCTCTAGGCCAGATACAGCTTGTCTGCCAGTATTAGTCCTACAGCCTCTAGGCCAGATACAGCTTGTCTGGCAGTATTAGTCCTACAGCCTCCAGGCCAGATACAGCTTGTCTGGCAGTATTAGTCCTACAGCCTCTAGGCCAGATACAGCTTGTCTGCAGTATTAGTCCTACAGCCTCTAGGCCAGATACAGCTTGTCTGGCAGTATTAGTCCTACAGCCTCTAGGCAAGATACAGCTTGTCTGGCAGTATTAGTCCTACAGCCTCTAGGCCAGATACAGCTTGTCTGGCAGATTTAGTCATACAGCCTCTAGGCCAGATACAGCTTGTCTGGCAGTATTAGTCCTACAGCCTCTAGGCCAGATACAGCTTGTCTGTAGTATTAGTCCTACAGCCTCTAGGCCAGATACAGCTTGTCTGTAGTATTAGTCCTACTGCCTCTAGGCCAGATACAGCTTGTCTGTAGTATTAGTCCTACAGCCTCTAGGCTAGTTACAGCTTGTCTGTAGTATTAGTCCTACAGCCTCTAGGCTAGATACAGCTTGTCTGGCAGTATTAGTCCTACAGCCTCTAGGCTAGATACAGCTTGTCTGGCAGTATTAGTCCTACAGCCTCTAGGCCAGATACAGCTTGTCTGGCAGTATTAGTTATACAGCCTCTAGGCCAGAGACAGCTTGTCTGTAGTGTTAGTCCTACAGCCTCTAGGCCAGAGACAGCTTGTCTGTAGTATTAGTCTTACTGCCTCTAGGCCAGATACAGCTTGTCTGGCAGTATTAGTCCTACAGCCTCTAGGCTAGATACAGCTTGTCTGGCAGTATTAGTCCTACAACCTCTAGGCTAGATACAGCTTGTCTGTCAGTATTAGTTCTACAGCCTCTAGGCCAGATACAGCTTGTCTTGAAGTATTAGTCCTATAGCCTCTAGGCCAGATACAGCTTGTCTGTAGTATTAGTCCTACAGCCTCTAGGCTAGTTACAGCTTGTCTGTAGTATTAGTCCTACAGCCTATAGGCTAGATACAGCTTGTCTGGCAGTATTAGTCCTACAGCCTCTAGGCCAGATACAGCTTGTCTGTAGTGTTAGTCCTACAGCCTCTAGGCCAGAGACAGCTTGTCTGTAGTATTAGTCCTACAGCCTCTAGGCCAGATACAGCTTGTCTGTAGTATTAGTCCTACAGCCTCTAGGCCAGATACAGCTTGTCTGTAGTATTAGTCCTACTGCCTCTAGGCCAGATACAGCTTGTCTGCCAGTATTAGTCCTACAGCCTCTAGGCCAGATACAGCTTGTCTGGCAGTATTAGTTATACAGCCTCTAGGCCAGATACAGCTTGTCTGTAGTATTAGTCCTACAGCCTCTAGGCCAGATGCAGCTTGTCTGTAGTATTAGTCCTACAGCCTCTAGGCCAGATACAGCTTGTCTGGCAGTATTAGTCCTACAACCTCTAGGCTAGATACAGCTTGTCTGTCAGTATTAGCTCTACAGCCTCTAGGCCAGATACAGCTTGTCTTGAAGTATTAGTCCTATAGCCTCTAGGCCAGATACAGCTTGTGTGTAGTATTAGTCCTACAGCCTCTAGGCCAGATACAGCTTGTCTGGCAGTATTAGTCTTACTGCTTCTAGGCCAGATACAGCTTGTCTGTAGTGTTAGTCCTACAGCCTCTAGGCCAGAGACAGCTTGTCTGTAGTGTTAGTCCTACAGCCTCTAGGCCAGATACAGCTTGTCTGGCAGTATTAGTCTTACTGCTTCTAGGCCAGATACAGCTTGTCTGTAGTGTTAGTCCTACAGCCTCTAGGCCAGAGACAGCTTGTCTGTAGTATTAGTCCTACAGCCTCTAGGCCAGAGACAGCTTGTCTGTAGTGTTAGTCCTACAGCCTCTAGGTCAGAGACAGCTTGTCTGTAGTATTAGTCCTACTGCCTCTAGGCCAGATACAGCTTGTCTGTAGTATTAGTCCTACAGCCTCTAGGCCAGATAAAGCTTGTCTGGCAGTATTAGTCTTACTGCTTCTAGGCCAGAGACAGCTTGTCTGTAGTGTTAGTCCTAACACAGGGATGGATCCTAATCAAAATACATTGTGAGGATCTGTAGGGTTGTGGGGTCATCATACGGCTGGGTTAGAGCGTTGGACTATTAACTGGAAGGTTGCAAGTTCAAATCCCTGAGCTGACCAGATACAAATCTGTCGTTCTACCCCTGAA
Organism: Oncorhynchus mykiss; assembly: GCF_013265735.2. Classification (NCBI taxonomy): domain Eukaryota; kingdom Metazoa; phylum Chordata; class Actinopteri; order Salmoniformes; family Salmonidae; genus Oncorhynchus; species Oncorhynchus mykiss. The sequence continues at coordinate 77,119,422 of NC_048567.1, read as the reverse complement.
CAGGCAGTTAACCCACTGTTCCTAGGCCGTCATTGAAAATAAGAATTTGTTCATAACTGACTTGCCTATTAAAATACTACAGTATCAACTTTTAGCATGCTGAAGAACAACTCCTGTGGATATATTATTGTAGTGTGAAGCCTGTCTGTTGTGAAATAAGGTAACTAGTGGCCAATGCTGTGAAAAGTAGGCTACTATCGGAATATTGCTACAAATCAACGTCCAATGCAGTGTGTGTGTTTGCATATGTCTGTGCGTGTGTGAGAGTTTGTGTGTCTGTTCTTCCTAAGCCTGTTCGAGCTCTTGAGACAAAGCCTCTTTTGCACTTTGACTTCTGTCTTCCTCTCTTTGTAACGTGTTTCTGTTCGCTTCATAGCTGGCTCCTTCCTGTCCGCATGGGGCACCAGTTCAGTTGGAATCTGTGGGTGTTCCACACCAGCTCTATGAGGGAGTCCTCAAATGGAAGCTCTTTTTTTTAAACTAACTTTCAACACAAAATGTTGAATACGAATACTTCTTGTGATGTTTCACAAAAGTTTGAGATGAATCGTACAGATTTTCATACATGACACACATCTATGTTGACAAGAAAGATTCTCTCAACGAGGAAGTGTTGTTGTAGGGTGCTTATGGTTAAACGAAAATCTTCAGAAATGCTGTGTGAGGTCATATCCTTTCAGCGCAGTTAAAGCTATCAATAACCTGGATATTTTCTATTGTTCAGTTGGCTCTGAGTCTTGTCACATTATCCAATAGGACTAGAAACAGGAAATTAAATGTGGTCGTTCTCATTTTCACTGACTCAAAGGCTTATGAACCCCTAGACAACGACCCTGTCCTGAGCCATTGTGTACGCTCACATTTTTTGACCAAACATTCGGGTAATTTAGGGCAAGCTTCATATTCAGTACCGGATATTGACATTGAATCAATGTAGTTTGTATTGCTACAGCATTAGTTCAGCATTGGGCTACCCGAGTGCCACAGCAGTCAAAGGCAATGCATCTCAGTGCTCGAGGTGTTACTACAGACACCCTGGTTCGATTCCAGGCTTTATCACATCCGGCCGTGATTGGGAGTCACATAGGCCGTCATTGTAAGTAAGAATTTGTTCTTAACTGACTTGCCTAGTTAAATAAAGGTTAAATAAAAAAAAAATAGAAAAATGTCATGCCTATTATATCTATGAGGGAAAACTAGCTCAAGGCTTGAAGCCCTCAACTCTGACCCTTAGGACCTGACCTGGTTAAGGGGTCAAACTGACTGCAGTCATTTGAGCCATACGCTCTTGTTGACATGAACGGAAAGTGAGCTACTGTTCATCTTTTCCAATATGTCTCACTTCCTGTCTCAGTTTCTTAAGACTTCTGATAGGTGTTGTTCTCCCAATAGAGTGGCATGGTTAGTTAATGCGGCTTTGCCATTTGATGGTACAGACATGACCCGAGACATGACGAGACATGACGCAAAACACTGTGAAGAATTTTATTCTCCTGATATGAGTGGTTAGTTAAAACACATTGCTGTGTCTTGACCCTACCCTGATGCATAAGCCTAAGTGCAAAGTAGTTGATATAAGGGTAGTTAGCTGTTGTGAAAGCTTCAAGGAAGTGCAGCTAAGAGAGCTACTCAGGAATGACTCACCCTCACCAGAGGACCAACTGGTATGTACTGTGGGATATCTGGAATGTGTATTAGATCTCCAAACACTAATAGTTAGAAAAGGACAATTCAAAGGTTACACTGAAAGGTCTTGTCACATTTGTGTCTTCTTTTTCCTGATCAGCTTGATAACATCTGCTAAGGGGAAAGGCACACCTTAATTCAAAGAACACAGCTTTCATTTGAGCCGACGTTGGTTATTGGAGAGGAAAGGGAAATTGCTTGGCAGAGGCCTGGGGTAAAATCCAGGCTCATTTGACTCAAGGGGATCTGAGGTCTCTCATCACCATGGACAGTGGTAGGGTTTGGTGATTAAACACAGAAAACAAATAGCACATTCCTCAAATATCTAACTCTGAAGCTCAACGGGAATACCTGAATAGCTGCAGGAGAACGAATACAACACGTCTTAGCTTTGCAGGGGATTCAGAGTAGCCACATTGGCCTAGGTTGATGTGTTTCACTCTTGTGGGGTCTAGTCTAGTGAGAGTACATGTCTCTCAGAGAGGAAAATAATACTTTGAATCATCAGAGAGATAAATTATAAAGTCAGTGTGAAGTCAGTGAACGCACAGCCAATGAGAGCTCTACATCCTAACACAACACTGGCTGAAGGCACAGCAAATGAGAGCTCTACATCCTAACACAACACCGGCTGAAGGCACAGCCAATGAGAGCTCTACATCCTAACACAACACCGGCTGAAGGAACAGCCAATGAGAGCTCTTCATCCTAACACAACACTGGCTGAAGGCACAGCCAATGAGAGCTCTACATCCTAACACAACACTGGCTGAATGCACAGCCAATGAGAGCTCTTCATCCTAACACAACACTGGCTGAAGGCACAGCCAATGAGAGCTCTTCATCCTAACACAACACTGGCTGAAGGCACAGCCAATGAGAGCTCTACATCCTAACACAACACTGGCTGAAGGCACAGCCAATGAGAGCTCTTCATCCTAACACAACACTGGCTGATGGCACAGCCAATGGGAGCTCTACACCTTAACACAACACTGGCTGGGAACATGGAGTTTAGTGGATCAAACTGAAGAACCAAGGTTTTTGGGAACAGACATGAGATACTATTGTCCAATAACTGCAATCTTGATCTTATTTCAGTTCACATAACATATAATTTCACAATGTGAAACACTGACACACACTTACAGATGTGGGATCTTAATTTGATCACTCTTTTGTTTCTGAGAATTTGTATCAACCCCTGCAAATGATTTTCCTGAATTCACATAATAATTCACATTTCCTGTTGCTTCATAATTATTTTCCTTTTGTAGCAAACTGGTCCATTTAAGATCCTACATATGTAGGTACAGTATACAGTCATAAGATCTATAACTTCATAGCTTCCTCTATTGCCTCAATGGACCAGGCTCTCAGGACAAGAATCCTGGAAGTGAACGGAATGAGCTGGCTTGTCTGTGACTATGACAGAGCTAATGGGCCACCATTAGCCAACCAGAATGAATAAGTAATGGACAGACGTGCTACAAAACTCCAGGGAGGGCCTGCCCGAGTATCTTCATCAAGGACCCGCTAATAACATGGCACAATAGTGTTTGCTGGATAATTAATGAGCAGATAACGGCAGGTGTCCAGCCGACGAGTGTTTAGCCCGTCACACCAGACATAGTGGAGTGAGAGTAGCTCCCTGATCTCACGGAGAGGCTAGCTGCCAGTCAAACCCTGCGGTCTGACTCACTGCATGACTGAGTTCCAGTGCCTGTTAGAATCATGGATAGGCCTAAAGCCATTAAGACGTGAGGACAAGAGATGTTCATGGTTTAACTTGACCTATGGCCTTTAACAGATGTGTTCGGTTGAGGTTCATGACATCTTGGCTTGATGACCTGTCTGAAAAATGCAAAGACAAATGTGATCGCAACTACGGGCGGAAGAAAGTTACAGCTGACGCAAGCCAAATGTAACTGTGACTGAGTACAACCAACAAAGCCCAATCTGAAACTACTGTATACCACCAGCAGTGTTGGGGAAGCTACTCTGAAAATATAGTTTACCAAGCTGCCAATTACTTCACTCAGGAAGAAGTTAAGATACACTAAAGCTAGCCTTTAAGAAAAATACAGTTTACTGAATTAAATGAGTTGGTAAAAGTAGTTCACTACATCCAAACTACATTGTGATGAATTATCATATCTAAATCTGAACCGTCATAGACTACACATTCCAACAACAGATAGATCACTGTGGAGTCAGATGTTAACAGAATGTGTAATTTGGCCGTTTAAACACAACAACTATGAATGAGGCAGGTCTGATACCGAAAAAGAAAGGAATTCTAGCCGTCTTCACCCAATTTTTTGTTGTTGCAAAAACAATAGTGTGTAGTTCCAGTAGTTAGCTACACTGCTACATGGTAAAACAGTAGTGTGTAGTTCCAGTAGTTAGCTACACTGCTACATGGTAAAATAGTAGTGTGAAGTTCCAGTAGTTAGCTACACTGCTACATGGTAAAACAGTAGTGTGTAGTTCCAGTAGTTAGCTACACCGCTACATGGTAAAATAGTAGTGTGTAGTTCCAGTAGTTAGCTGCACCGCTACATGGTAAAACAGTAGTGTGTAGTTCCAGTAGTTAGCTACATGGTAAAACAGTAGTGTGTAGTTCCAGTAGTTAGCTACACTGCTACATGGTAAAACAGTAGTGTGTAGTTCCAGTAGTTAGCTACACCTCTACAAACAGTAGTGTGTAGTTCCAGTAGTTAGCTACACCGCTACATGGTAAAACAGTAGTGTGTAGTTCCAGTACTTAGCTACACTGCTACATGGTAAAATAGTAGTGTGTAGTTCCAGTAGTTAGCTGCACCGCTACATGGTAAAACAGTAGTGTGTAGTTCCAGTAGTTAGCTACATGGTAAAACAGTAGTGTGTAGTTCCAGTAGTTAGCTACACTGCTACATGGTAAAACAGTAGTGTGTAGTTCCAGTAGTTAGCTACACCTCTACAAACAGTAGTGTGTAGTTCCAGTAGTTAGCTACACCGCTACATTGTAAAACAGTAGTGTGTAGTTCCAGTAGTTAGCTACACTGCTTCATGGTAAAACAGTAGTGTGTAGTTCCAGTAGTTAGCTACATGGTAAAACAGTAGTGTGTAGTTCCAGTAGTTGGCTACACCTCTACATGTTAAAACAGTAGTGTGTAGTTCCAGTAGTTAGCTACACCGCTACATAGTAAAATAGTACTGTATAGTTTCAGTTGCTAGCTACACTGCTACATGGGGGGGGAAAAGTAATTAACTATTGAAAACATTACCAAGATTTTTTATTCAGTTCAACTACCACCAAGCTACTGCAAAATGTAGTTAAATTAAATTACTAGTTTACTGGAAACTCCAGTCAGTCACTGGTGGACATACTCAGTGTTCAGCCAGAATCCTCTTCGGATGTTCCCAAGGTTACATCTGTTGTTACAGAGTTCATCCTCTCCCTGTCCCTGTAGCAGCACTGTCCCCAGCCCAGCCACATCCCCATCGTAGCACACTGTGATGAAAGACACGTTAAAAAAACATCAGGCCCAGCTTACATGATGAGGCTCCTAATAGCAGTAGGCCTAAAGACATTTCTTATCATTGTAAATGAAAACGGATCCTTGTGTAAATGCGTTTCTGCTTTGAGGGGGTTCCATGGATAAGGTGCTTGATCTACGAGGAACAACAGTCAATGGTAATTCTGACATCATATTAATTGCACACAGCAGAACCAAAAAGCTATGCCAATTGTAGACAATGAAGCTGGACAGAAATAAATAATTCAGCACTGTTTTATTTAGTGTTTGAGCCTAACACTCAACCCGTAACTGAGCACTGTTGATCTATTTCATCCTCTATGGTCTATGGCCTTTAATTTAACATCAGTCACTGTAGTTGCTACAATCACACACACACACACACACACACACACACACACACACACACACACACACACACACATGCTCGCACACACACACGCTCACACACACACACACGCTCACACACACACACACAAACACACACACAAACACACACACACACACACACACACACACACACACACGCTCGCACACACACACACGCTCTCACACACACACACACACGCACACACACGCACACACACGCTCACACACACTCACACACTACTCATCTCATCTCCCACACATGGCAGGATGTGGTCTTGTCGACTCTACTTTCAAAAGCCGTCTTCTCTCTCCTTTTATAGTCAAAGACATGTTCACCATGTTAACGTCACAGGCCATGTCACAGTGTGGGACACCTGACAGAACATGTAAGGTGATGAACCCTCCATTCAGTGTACTAGCAGAGGTTTACCCTGCTGACTATGCACAGGAACACCCATATAGATCCATGGAACATACAGCAGTGTTCTGATTCTACTTTGATAAGAACACCCACATAGATCCATGGAACATACAGCAGTGTTCTGATTCTACTTTGATAAGAACACCCATATAGACCCATGGAACATACAGCAGTGTTCTGATTCTACTGCATTATCCCTTGAATATCAGACTGTAGGCTTCCTGATAGTTAATAGCTAAACTGAAAAATAGAAGTAATGTAGGCCTACATGTGAATTCCAGGAAGTAGTCTGAAAAACATCCTGAAAGAAGTTGGCAATGACTCCACAGTATTGTAAAACACCTCACTGGAGTAAAAAAATGCAATGTTCACATGTCACATATCACATGCAATATGATACCACTTTAGGCCTTATGTAACAGTTCTCTTCTCTGACACTGATATGATCAAAAATTCACTTAATTGCGTAAACAAACAATTACATTGTTTTGTTTGTATGGGCAGGGATAAGGAAGTATGGTGGTGAAATGGGTTCACTTTCAACATACTGAACGATCTGACAAATGATGCTGTTACAGTGTAAAGCCTGCTAGTGTCGGCATCACATGGACAGCCAAAGGGAGGAATGGTCAGCACTTCTCTTCGTAATGTTTCATGTTGTATTCTCATACAGGAAAATATCCAACTTCATCTTGGCAGACTGAAATAGAAGCAGACAGAGACCTCTGGTGATAGACATTTTCAGATGGTTGAATAAATTAACTCCACCTGGTAAAATTCCACTCTCAAAGAATTGACATTTCTACCCCGAGGCCAGGTAGTAGGATAAGACAGCACAGAACATCATTTACCAGGAATTAGAGAAACAAAACTAGACTTATTGAATGATGAGCAAACACTAATCATTACATAACCACAATTATGTACATACTGTACTGATTACTGTATCCCTCAGATGCATGTGGGCCCACATTGGTTTAATGTTTTAAGAATGCTGCGATGAAGGCATTGTACAGTAAGGAAATATGCATTTTGATGGAATAGAATATCTCTCACTAAATACAATGAATAGAATGTCCATCTCCATACAAATTTAATTTGAAGTTATCTTTTTCATTAGGATATCATGAATAGATTTTCAACCTGCGAGGATAAATCTGTCTATAAACAACAGGATTTGGTCTATTGTGGTAGGTCTTATCTTTTCGTTTCAGCCCATACAAATCCAATCCTGTTGCAGCAACGTAATTAGAAGTTCTGAGTTCGACTAGCTCAGGACTCCCCCATGTGGAGAAAACTGTCACAGGAAAACAAGAAGAGGGACATTTGCAAATCAAGTTGTTTTGGCCCATGTTTTCATGGAATAGCACCAAAACATAGTCATTGTTGGTTTGACTCATGTAGCTACATACTGGATCATATATACTATTGTGTTAATTAGCTCCCTTTGTACTGTAAGACATTGACATCTTAATTCTCTGTAAGATATTTCAATCTTAATTTGGTATTTCCCTGGTTACATAAAGGATAAGAGGATCAACTCATTCATTTTCATATTTCCCTTTTCTGATGCATATTTACAGCAACACTTCATACTGTCGCATCACCGTCAAAATGAAGAACGCAGTTCAGACATCTGCCAGATGGACAACGTACAATAAAGGTCTATAGCACATTCACTAACTATTGAACAGTGGAATGGAGAGCAGAACGGTCAATAGAGAGTCACCATCTGTCCAGACGGCTTAAAGACACTCAGATGAAACAGGCGCCTCCCTGGATCAAAGTCATGGGGCCAGTGGGGGCCAGAAGGGCCCGTGTCCAGTGGGAAACCCCTGGGTGTTTCCTCGGACAACGCCCCAGATTGGCCCCGAGGACAGAGGAGGGTGATGTTGTTGTGGGAATAATCCCTTCATCACAGCCAGCTGTGAGCCAGTCAGACATGCAGACAGAGAAAGCAGGCTCCATCACCTGTCAGCCTGGACTGCCCAGAGCCTGGACACCAGGAAACAGCTCCAGTGTCCACTGCCTGCATGACCGACATAACTCACATGCCTGAGATGTTCACCATACGGTGGCACTGACTAGATGAAGCCATGTGGACACTGGCATACAGGGTGTCGGTAGCGGAGTGTGAGTCGTAGAGATGCTGTCTTCCTACTCACATTCTTTTCATGTGTGAATTTCTGCAACCCAAAAATGTCCTTCTTATCAATCTTAATGTCAAAGTGCAATATGTACTGTAGCTGAACGTGAAACAGTGCAGGGAGAGGGCCAACGTGTCAACTGAATTCAGTTGAATTACTGCAATTATATATCTTGCCTCTGGGGGGAAAAAATTATTTGAAACAGGTCCAGGATATGAAAGGGTGACTCCAATATTCTCAAAAGGTACTTTGTTACAGGCACAATAAGTTGTACCTCCCTCATCTTTCACACGTTGATAGGGTTGCACTAGCAGTAAGAATTGTGTTCTCTAACTTCACTTATACAAGCTGAACAAAGGGATTTAGTAATGTGGGGTCGTCTCCTTCAAGTATCCAGATTTTATCCATCCCGTTCATTATTATTATTTCACATATCAAATACATGTCCTCAGTCAAAACATTCCTGAGATAGAGGCTGACGTGTGAAAGATGAGGGGGCTTGGTAGAAACACCTGGGCCAAACCAGGCAGTAGTTTCTGAAAAGTGGCAGATTTACGATCTCACTTTCATCTCATCTCAGCGATGATAAGAATAAGAGGAAGTGTCATAGATTATTATTTGTATTTTTTTTTAAAGACACTGGCCAAAATCTTTGCTCCCAGACTTCCAAGCTTCACATATACTGTATCATGCGTGTATGCCATAGGCCTACTTGAGGAAAATATTTTCCTTGTGCTATATTTGATTTCAGTTTCCTTCCTTAATGTATTACAACCATGTACTTGTATAAGACTTCATAGAACATTATCCTTGCAAGCCAGAGGACAGGACACATTCCTAAAGCAGGCAGTCATACAGAACATCTCAGAGGTCTGATTAGATCATTATTCCTAGCCAAGACCTGGGCTCGTCTCGTTTTCCTTTCGCAGACTTGCTAAGCCATGTCCCTCCTTCTCAGCAGTCAGCTCTCTAGACCGCCCCAGGATTGCTTTTACCGATTATCTCTGTAACAGAATAAGCCTCTTTTGCTTTGAACTCAGAGACTGAGATTTATGCTCAAGTCAAGGTAATGGTGTACATCAGAACTGTGCCATGTTGAATCATGTTACTGGAGGCCTATTACTGGAGGCCTATGTTACTGGGGGCCTGTGTTACTGGAGGCCTGTTACTGGAGGCCTGTTACTGGAGGCTATGTTACTGGAGGCCTATGTTACTGGAGGCTATGTTACTGAAGGCCTGTTACTGGAGGCCTATGTTACTGGAGGCTATGGTTACTGGAGGCCTGTTACTGGAGGCTATGGTTACTGGAGGCCTGTTACTGGAGGCTATGGTTACTGGAGGCTATGTTACTGGAGGCCTATGTTACTGGAGGCCTATGTTACTGGGGGCCTATGTTACTGGATGCCTATGTTACTGGAGGCCTGTTACTGAAGGCCTGTTACTGGAGGCTATGTTACTGGAGGCCTGTTACTGAAGACCTGTTACTGGAGGCTATGTTGCTGGAGGCCTATGTTACTGGAGGCTATGTTGCTGGGGGCCTATGTTACTGGAGGCCTATGTTACTGGAGGGTATAGACTTTTTCCTTAAACTTTTCTACCAAACTGTGAATCAAATAGTTATGATCAGGTAAATTTAACATATAATCTGATACAATGTTATTGTTGATACCCCTTTGGCTACTGGACTACTGAAATAATGAGGAAACATGAACCACTTTTCTGGCATTCCCTTTTTCAAATTTCGGCAGTTAAATGGAGCTCCCCACAAACTCCGCCTCCCCCAGCTTTGGTTGTGGTTAGCTACAGTACTGTATATATCCTAGAATGGCAGAGAAATCACAGGGCCGTATTTTACAGCTGAACTACACCATCTGACCGTGAAAAAAGCATTCTTCTCCTCATGTGAAAGCAATTTCCCTTGTACCTCCCAAGTCCTTGTTTGAAAGCTTGGAGGTAGACTGACTCTTTGGAAGGTGTGTTTCCAGGGTTTAGGCAATACCGCACAAAGCTTTCCAATATAAAATGTCACTGCTCCATAAATCATTAGCAGAGAGGGAAAGAACAGGAGGGGGATGCAGATGGGATAGTGATACTCTAGATAGGTTTTAAAATGGATGAAAAGAGCACTAAGAAATATCAGCAACTTATGGACAAGTTTAGATATATTCCGTCTAAAGCCCGAAAATATGTTTACAAAAGTCATAGTAAACTTTTAGGACAAAGCCATCCAATTAGAAAAGTTAATAGCACATGGCTGTGGTTCACTGAATTTAATGCTAAACCTGACAACCAAATATTCCAACAGCACCATTGTAGGTTGTGTAGTCTGGGTGCAGAGACAGAGCTAGACCAGATGTTAGAGTTCACTTTGAAAAGTTTGCAAACTCATTTTAAGGGCTTTTAAGTCTTAAACTTCGTATTAGCATTCATGAAAGAGGCTTTATGGGTGCTGGTCATTTAAAAAAAAAATGTATTCACCTTTATTTAACTAGGTAAGCTAGTTGAGAACAAGTTCTCATTTACAACTGCGACCTGGGCAAGATAAAGCAAAGCAACACAAACAACACCACAGAGTTACACATGGAATAAACAAACGTACAGTCAATAACACAATAGAAAAATAAAGTCTATATACAGTGTGTGCAAATGGCATGAGGAGGTAGGGCAATAAATAGGCCATAGTAGCGAAGTAATTACAATTTAGCAGATTAACACTGGAGTGATAGATGTGCAGATGATGATGTGCAAGTAGAAATACTGGTGTGCAAAAGAGCAGAAAAGTAAATAAAAACAATATGGGGATGAGGTAGGTAGATTGGATGGGCTATTTACAGATGGGCTATGTACAGCTGCAGCGATCGGTTAGCGGCTCAGATAGCTGATGTTTAAAGTTGGTGAGGGAAATATAAGTCTCATAAACAGGATATCAAAGGGAAGGGCAGCTTCTAATGACAGGCTTGGCACATCTGGGCACTGTGATAACATGCGTCTTGGTGAGAGGTGTAGGAGTCAGGCGCAGGAGAGCAGGGATGTCTGAGGAGCGTGTTTAATAATAGTCCAGCAATGCAAATGGCACAGAACAGAAATCCCCAAACTACGCTCTCGAATAATCGTGCAAACACACGGAGGAACTAACACAGTTCCGACACTTTACATACACGTGCGTAAATGCGAAAAAAACAACAAACATCAAATACCATCGAACGCAATACACACAAGTCTAATCCTGCACGAATTACGGCAGGTAACAGCTGCCCTATATACCCACAGAAATCAAAGCAATTGAAAACCAGGTGTGAAAAGGAACACAGACAAAACAACCAGAAAAAGAAAAAGGGATCGGTAGTGGCTAGTAGACCGGCGACGCCGAGCGCCGAGCGCCGCCCGAACAGGGAGAGAAGTCACCCTCGGTAGAAGTCGTGACAGTACCCCCCCCCTGACGCGCGGCTCCCGCAGCGCGACGACGCCGGCCTCGAGGACGACCCGGAGGACGAGGCGCAGGGCGATCCGGATGGAGGCGGTGAAACTCCCTTAGCATAGGAGGATCCAGTACGTCCTCCACCGGCACCCAGCATCTCTCCTCCGGACCGTACCCCTCCCAGTCCACGAGGTACTGAAGACCCCCCACCCGACGCCTCGAGTCCAGTATGGACCGAACTGCATACGCCGGCGCCCCCCCGATGTCCAGGGGGGGCGGAGGGACCTCCCGCACCTCATCTTCTTGAAGCGGACCAGCCACCACCGGCCTGAGGAGAGACACATGAAACGAGGGGTTAATACGGTAATACGGGGGGAGCTGTAACCTATAACACACCTCGTTTATTCTCCTCAGGACTTTGAATGGCCCCACAAACCGCGGACCCAGCTTCCGGCAGGGCAGGTGGAGGGGCAGGTTTCGGGTCGAGAGCCAGACCCGGTCCCCCGGTGTGTACACCGGGGCCTCGCTGCGATGGCGGTCGGCACTGGCCTTCTGCCGTGCTTCGGCCCGTTTAAGGTACCCATGGGCGGCCTCCCAGGTTTCCCTTGAGCGTTTCACCCAATCGTCCACCGCAGGAGCCTCGGTCTGGCTCTGATGCCATGGTACCAGGACCGGCTGATAGCCCAACACACATTGGAAGGGCGACAGGTTCGTAGAGGAGTGGGGGAGTGAGTTCTGGGCCATCTCCGCCCAGGGGATGTACTTCGCCCACTCCCCTGGCCGGTCCTGGCAATACGACCGCAGAAACCTACCCACATCCTGGTTCACTCTTTCCACCTGCCCATTACTCTCGGGGTGAAACCCAGAGGTCAGGCTGACCGAGACCCCCAAACGTTCCATGAATGCCTTCCACACCCTGGACGTGAACTGGGGACCCCGATCAGAAACAATATCCTCAGGCACCCCGTAGTGCCGGAAGACGTGAGTAAACAGGGCCTCCGCCGTCCGTAGGGCCGTAGGGAGACCGGGCAAAGGGAGGAGACGACAGGAAACCGATCCACAACGACCAGGATTGTGGTGTTGCCCTGTGACGGTGGCAGATCGGTCAAGAAGTCAACCGACAGGTGTGACCAAGGCCGCTGTGGAACGGGAAGGGGTTGTAACTTCCCTCTGGGCAGGTGCCTAGGAGCCTTGCACTGAGCGCACACTGAGCAGGAGGACACATAAACCCTCACGTCCTTGGCTAAAGTGGTCCACCAGTACTTCCCACTAAGACATCGCACCGTCCTCCCAATCCCCGGATGACCAGAGGAGGGGGATGTGTGAGCCCACCAAATTAACCTGTCTCTAACCTCCAGCGGAACATACACCCGTCCCGCTGGACATTGTGGTGGAGTGGGCTCAACACGCGATGCTCGCTCAATGTCTGCGTCCACCTCCCACCTTACAGGTGCCACTAAACAAGAAGCCGGGAGGATGGGCGCAGGATCAATGGCCCGCTCCTCCGTATCATATAGTCGGGACAGTGCATCTGCCTTAGTGTTCTGGGAGCCTGGTCTATAGGAGATGGTAAACCTAAATCGGGTGAAAAACATGGCCCACCTTGCCTGACGAGGGTTCAGTCTCCTCGCTGCCCGAATGTACTCTAGATTACAGTGGTCAGTCCAGATGAGGAAAGGGTGCTGGGCCCCCTCAAGCCAATGTCTCCACACCTTCAGGGCTCTGACAACAGCTAGCAGCTCCCGATCCCCCACGTCATAGTTTCGCTCTGCCGGGCTGAGCTTCTGAGAAAAGAAAGCACAGGGGCGGAGCTTCGGTGGCGCACCCGAGCGCTGGGAGAGCACGGCTCCAACCCCAGCCTCGGATGCGTCCACCTCCACTATAAATGCCAAAGAGGGGTCCGGATGCGCCAGCACGGGAGCCGAGGTAAAAAGAGCCTTCAGGCGACCAAAAGCCCTGTCCGCCTCAGCCGACCACCCCAGACGCGTCGGCCCCCCCTTCAGCAGTGACGTAATGGGCGCAGCCACCTGCCCAAAACCCCGGATAAACCTCCGGTAGTAGTTGGCAAACCCTAAGAACCGCTGCACCTCCTTTACCGTGGTTGGAGTCGGCCAATTACTCACGGCTGCAATGCGGTCATCCTCCATCACCAACCCCGATGTGGAAATGCGATATCCAAGGAAGGAGACGGCCTGTTGGAAGAACGAGCATTTCTCAGCCTTGACGTACAGGTCATGCTCCAACAGTCTCCCAAGTACCCTGCGCACCAGAGACACATGCGCGGCCCGTGTAGCGGAATAGACCAGAATATCATCGATGTAAACCACCACACCCTGACCGTGCAGATCCCTGAGAATCTCATCCACAAAAGATTGGAAGACTGCTGGAGCATTCTTCAAACCGTACGGCATGACGAGGTACTCATAATGGCCGGATGTGGTACTAAACGCCGTCTTCCACTCATCTCCCTTCCGGATACGCACCAAGTTATATGCACTCCTGAGATCCAGTTTTGTGAAAAACCGTGCTCCGTGAAATGACTCAATCGCCGTGGCAATGAGAGGTAGCGGGTAACTATACCCCACCGTGATGGAATTTAGACCTCTATAGTCAATGCACGGACGCAGACCACCCTCCTTCTTCTTCACAAAAAAGAAACTCGAGGAGGCAGGTGAGCTGGAGGGCTGAATGAACCCCTGCCCCAGAGATTCCGATATGTATGTCTCCATAGCCACCGTCTCCTCCTGTGACAGGGGATACACGTGACTCCTGGGAAGTGCAGCGCCTACCAGGAGATTTATCGCACAATCCCCTCGTCGATGAGGTGGTAATTGGGTCGCCTTCTTTTTACAGAAGGCGATAGCCAAATCGGCATATTCTGAGGGAATGTGCACGGTGGAGACTTGGTCTGGACTCTCCACCGTTGTAGCACCGATGGAAACTCCTACACACCTGCCTGAGCACTCCTCCGACCACCCCTGTAGAGCCCTCTGTTGCCACGAAATCCTGGGGTTGTGACGGGCCAACCAGGGGATCCCCAACACCACCGGAAACGCAGGAGAATCAATGAGGAAGAGACTAATTCTCTCCTCATGACCCTCCTGCGTAACCATATCCAGTGGAGCCGTGGCCTCCCTGACTAGCCCTGACCCTAATGGTCGGCTATCTAAGGCGTGCACTGGGAAGGGTTTATCCAGCTGAACAAGGGGAATCCCTAACCTGTTCGCTAAACCGCGGTCAATAAAATTCCCCGCCGCGCCTGAATCTACTAGCGCCTTATGCCGGGAAAGAGGGGAAAATTTAGGAAAAACAATCCATACATACACGTGACCAACAGGGGGCTCTGGGTGAGCCTGGTGCCAACTCACCTGAGGTGTCCGGGCAGTGCTCGGCCTGGCGTCTCGACTCCCGGGGGGACCCCCCCAGCACCGGTCAGCAGTGTGCCCTCTGCGACCACAGCTGGCACAGGAAAGGCCCCCTCCTCCGGTCGCCCTCGCTGAAGCACCTCCTAGCTCCATGGGTGTTGGAGTGGTGGAGCTGGGAGATGGAACTGACAGAGCCCGATCTGGACGTCCACGGGTCGCCAGCAAGTTGTCCAACCGAATGGACATGTCGATCAATTGGTCCAAGGACAGGGTGGTGTCTCTACAGGCCAGCTCCCTACGGACGTCCTCACGCAAACTACACCTATAGTGATCGATCAAGGCCCTGTCGTTCCATCCCGCGCCAGCGGCCAAGGTCCGGAACTCTAGAGCAAAGTCCTGAGCACTCCTCCTCTCCTGCCTCAGATGGAACAGCCGTTCACCCGCCGCTCGACCCTCAGGTGGGTGATCAAACACGGCCCGAAAGCGGCGGGTGAACTCTGGGTAGTGGTCCCTCGCCGAGTCAGGATCGTTCCACACCGCGTTGGCCCACTCCAGGGCTTTACCTGCGAGGCAGGAGACGAGGGCGTTCACGCTCTCACCCCCCGAAGGAGCCGGACGAACGGTCGCCAGGTATAGGTCCATCTGGAGTAAGAAACCCTGGCACCCGGCCGCCGTCCCATCATACTCCCTCGGGAGGGCGAGTCGAATTCCACTGTGCTCAGGCAATGAAGGAGAGGGTAGTGGTACTGGTTGGGGTGTAGCTGATAACGGTGTGGGAAGGCCACCTCTCTCCCATCTCTCCATCGTCGCCATCACCTGATCCATGGCGGTCCCCAGTCGGGGTAACACTGCCGTGTGGTGTTGAACTCGCTCCTCCACGGACCCTGGAAGTGCGTCCGCTCCTGCTGACTCCATAATTATATTGGTGCAGGATTCTGTGATAACATGCGTCTTGGTGAGAGGTGTAGGAGTCAGGCGCAGGAGAGCAGGGATGTCTGAGGAGCGTGTTTAATAATAGTCCAGCAATGCAAATGGCACAGAACAGAAATCCCCAAACTACGCTCTCGAATAATCGTGCAAACACACGGAGGAACTAACACAGTTCCGACACTTTACATACACGTGCGTAAATGCGAAAAAAACAACAAACATCAAATACCATCGAACGCAATACACACAAGTCTAATCCTGCACGAATTACGGCAGGTAACAGCTGCCCTATATACCCACAGAAATCAAAGCAATTGAAAACCAGGTGTGAAAAGGAACACAGACAAAACAACCAGAAAAAGAAAAAGGGATCGGTAGTGGCTAGTAGACCGGCGACGCCGAGCGCCGAGCGCCGCCCGAACAGGGAGAGAAGTCACCCTCGGTAGAAGTCGTGACAGGCACAGCAATTAACACAGGCGATCCAGCTAATTAGCAACCAGGACAATGTCAGAGCAAGGCATGACATCAAGCGCCAAGATGGGTGAAACATGTGGTATCACCATGAAGAAGGAGATTGACACTGTCTGCGTCTGTAGAACCAGGGTGGTGCAAGAGGTGAAGTTCACAGGCCTCCTGTATATGGGGTTAAATAAGCTAGCAGTATCACGCTATGCATCTTATTTCATTGGTTCCCTATTTGCTTTGCGTATAGCTGCAAAGGCGAGCACAGATCTGCCCCTGCTGGTTGAACTATTGCAGGAAAACAATGATCATTTGGAGATGTTTGGTGTACCCCCGACGTACAGCCACCAGACCCTTGCCTTCTTCCCATGCTCAGACCCCAGTGTCACTCATTGTAATGACAACCTGCCTCTGGAATTTCAGCCAAGAGAGAGAAAGAGAGCGAGAGTGGGAGGAAGAGAGAGAGAGGGGACCTGACATATGGGCCTCAGATCACAGAGACTGCTATCAGGAGAGTGAAAAAGAGCAAGAAAGAAAGAGAGAGAGCGAGAGGTCTACGTACTAGAGGGGAGAGAGAGAGCGAGAGAGAGAGAGACAACGTGAACTGTACCCAGTCAGAGACATGAATCCCCTCAGCTGGATCGTTGTACTTCTCTTCCTGTTCTACGCTTCCTCTGGGAGCGCCGACGTCAACAGGTTAGTGAGCAATCAATCAAGACCGCTGTAGGAAATTATCCTCAAAGACATACTGCATGAAGTAATGGTCAAGCAATGTACTGTAGTTCATGCTTTTGTTATTCACTTTGAAGCCTGCAGCAGGTGTAAAACTCAGTGTTTATTGGTAGGATTCATTCTAGATAGTAAATTATTCAATCTGGACATTCCATTGCAGTGTCAAGGGAACAGCACTGCAAAAGCAATTGTTGCATCCCTAGCTAACTCTCCTAACAGCTACTAGCTAACACTCTGGTCAGACACAGCTGAGTGTTGTACGTGTTGTAAATGCATTACGGGTGTTTACTTTTACAGTAAAAGCAGTCGGCTCATACTGAATCCCCATCACCAGTAGCCGTGCTCATAAGACATGTGACACACACATGTTAGTCATTTAGCAAACACTACCCAGAGAGACTCAGTTTAGCTCATGACAATCACAGACATGTCATTGTTTAAATCCTACATCCTACTAAAATGTTATATTTCAATATGTACATGGGGAAAAGGGGTTGTTTTGTTGCCATGCAAGTACTGTCAGGCTGTCTGTGCCTTGGCCAGGGACTCTGTGAAGTATGGAGGCTGTGTCAGCTAAACGTTGCTCCTGACATGGTAACTGTTAATCACTGAAGGACAGCTGTCACACTATGCGGCCCCTGGCCCTCTCCTCCTGTGGGCTGTTCTGATTGATTTGTAACAGGACTCAGATTTCTCCAGACCCCTTGGAGCCAGGGGCTGCTTTCAGGAAGCCATGCAAACATCTGGAACATTTGAGTTTGGCACTGCGCTAGAGGTTAGAGGTCAGAGGCTAGAGGACTCACCAGATAATGTGTAGCAACTATAAGACAGATTTGATTCAGATCAGAAATGTTTCCCCAGCCAGATCTGCTTTTCAAAAGCCAAAGTTTTTCTATATGAAAGGGGAAGTAGCAGATCTAATTTACAGTTTAAAACACATGGACATTATTTCCAAAGTGTTGACTTGTTGACAGTCATTCGGAACAACGTTACGTGTAATCAGATGGAGGGGGGAGGAGGGGGGGGGGGGTCATGAAATTGGAGGAAATAGGTTCCTGCTTGAGGTATTCATGTAACACTGCAAGGACTCTAAGGAGTAACTGATGAAGTAGAAGTATAGAGCGTAATATGCTATTTACCTCCCTTTTCTCCCAAATAGGAGGGAGGCTCCCTTTTCTCCCAATAGGAGGAGCTCTTTTCTCCCAATATGTGGGAACCAAGGGGAACTTGGTGTAATTAGCTAGGATGTCTGCAGGTCTGCGTTTGGGAAGACTAAATGGCACTTTGGGTGTCGAAGTTGATTGTCACCAAAAAGCACCTGGGACATGTTTAGGGATATAATTATCTCCTCTATTTGCAGAATATTTACTGCAACTTGTGTACATTCATTTGGGCATTTGTTTTCTTCTGCGATCACTTGTAAAAATAATGATCAAACAACGTATTATGATCAAATTTTACTCACCAATTGTATTATTCCTAATCAAGAAGCTGTAGTCAATCAACTAACATTCAACTGTTCATATAGAGATTTAACAGGGTAGATAGAGTTGTGTGTCACCTAACTGTGTGTCCTTGTGTGTCCTTGTGTGTCCCTGTGTGTCCTTGTGTGTCCCTGTGTGTCCTTGTGTGTCCTTGTGTGTCCTTGTGTTTCCTTGTGTTTCCTTGTGTGTCCTTGTGTGTCCCTGTGTGTCCTTGTGTGTCCCTGTGTGTCCTTGTGTGTCCTTGTGTTTCCTTGTGTGTCATTGTGTGTCCCTGTGTGTCCTTGTGTGTGCTTGTGTGTCCTTGTGTGTCCTGGTGTGTCCTGGTGTGTCCTGGTGTGTCCTTGTGTGTCCTGGTGTGTCCTTGTGTGTCCTTGTGTGTCCTTTAACTGTACAGGCACCGCAGACAAGTCCCCACCGGTGGCCAACCAGGTGTGTGTGGCTATGGCAGGAGACTGGTGTGTTGCTATGGCTGGAGAAAGAACAGCAAGGGACAGTGTGAAGGTAAGTATTTCAATTTCAAGTATTTGGTTGAGATGTACTATATGTGGTTAAGTTTGGTTAAGATGTACTGTATGTTGTTACGTTTGGTTGAGATGTACTATATGTGGTTAAGTTTGGTTGAGATGAATTATATGTGGTTAAGTTTGGTTGAGATGTACTGTATGTGGTTACGTTTGGTTGAGATGTACTATATGTGGTTAAGTTTGGTTGAGATGTACTATATGTGGTTAAGTTTGGTTGAGATGTACTATATGTGGTTACGTTTGGTTGAGATGTACTGTACAATTGTCTTTGTATTGCTCTGGTCATCAATTTAACTTGTTCTATGTAACTTTCTCTGATTGAAAATATCACATACTGTAAATAGATACAGTATTCAATGAATGAAAAACTAAAGTTTAAGAATTAAAAAATGGTTCTCCACAATATAACGTCTTTTCCCGTTTGTTTTTCTTTGTGGCTGAGTATTTTCCTGCAGACTAAATTACCTCAGGGAAAGTAAAACTGGCATAGCCACTATATTGTTTCAGGTCACCAGTTTAACCCCTTCTTATTGTTCCCGCTGCTGCCTCTATGTCTCTCCTTTAAATTCTTTATCAGCTCAGTGTGAACATGGTTGCAAGCACGGAGAGTGTGCTGGTCCCAACGAATGCAAGTGTTACCCAGGATACACCGGAAAGATGTGCAACCAAGGTCAGTAGGGTGACTACGGTCAATGGAATGCGAGTCAAATTGGTCTCTTGATAGAGAACAACATGAAGCTCAGATTTGCAGTCATTTTCCCTCTCTATTCCACAAGCCCCTGATAGATCACTTGATACCTCAATGTTTAGATATCAAAACAATTCATTTTCTGCCAATGTAGAATAGTTCATCTGGAGAAACCCAAACTGTATACAATATGTTGGCCCTGGAACTAGGTAAGGTGCGACGTCCATGGGACAATATTCAAGTATTATGATTCAGGGAAACCATCATAGATTTATAGAAGCCCCCGGTGCATCCTTTCTGATGTCCAGATGATACCTATAGCCATACATACATGTCCCTGAAGTACATAACGGAGGATTGACTGTCTCTCTGTTCAGATCTGAATGAGTGTGGCCTGAAGCCTCGCCCCTGTGAGCATCGCTGTATGAACACCCACGGCAGCTACATCTGTTACTGCCTCAACGGATACACTCTGATGCCTGATGGCTCCTGTACCAGTGAGTGGAAACTGTAACCCTGACTGTACCTGCTAGAGGAAACTGTAACCCTGACTGTACCTGCTAGGGGAATCCGTACCCCTGACTGTTAGTGCTAGAGGAAACTGTAACCCTGACTGTACCTGCTAGGGGAAACTGTAACCCTGACTGTACATGCTAGAGGAAACTGTAACCCTGACTGTACCTGCTAGGGGAAACTGTAACCCTGACTGTACCTGCTAGGGGAAACTGTAACCCTGACTGTACCTGCTAGGGGAAACTGTAACCCTGACTGTACCTGCTAGGGGAAACTGTAACCCTGACTGTACCTGCTAGAGGAAACTGTAACCCTGACTGTACCTGCTAGAGGAAACTGTAACCCTGACTGTACCTGATAGGGGAAACTGTAACCCTGACTGTACCTGCTAGAGGAAACTGTAACCCTGACTGTACCTGCTAGGGGAAACTGTAACCCAGACTGTACCTGCTAGAGGAAACTGTAACCCTGACTGTACCTGCTAGAGGAAACTGTAACCCTGACTGTACATGCTAGAGGAAACTGTAACCCTGACTGTACCTGCTAGAGGAACATGTAACCCTGACTGTACCTGCTAGAGGAAACTGTAACCCTGACTGTACCTGGTAGGGGAAACTGTAACCCTGACTGTACCTGCTAGAGGAACATGTAACCCTGAATGTACCTGCTAGGGGAAACTGTAACCCTGACTGTACCTGCTAGAGGAAACTGTAACCCTGACTGTACCTGCTAGAGGAAACTGTAACCCAGACTGTACCTGCTAGAGGAAACTGTAACCCTGACTGTACCTGATAGAGGAAACTGTAACCCTGACTGTACCTGATAGAGGAAACTGTAACCCTGACTGTACCTGATACTGTTAGTTCTAAATGTTCTACACAGAACCTTTAGTGTTCAATAAGAAGTTCACTTTCCTGTGTGTGTGTGTGTGTGTGTGTGTAGACTCCCGGACATGCTCCCTGGCTCACTGTCAATATGGCTGTGAGGATGTACAGGGGGAGATCCGTTGTCTCTGCCCGTCTGCGCGGCTGCAGCTAGGGCCAGACCAGAGAACCTGTGTGGGTGAGTACCACTACCTTGGACCACCGACCCTGACACCATATCACTTCGTGAGGAGTTCAAAACGGTCCTTACCGGATCTCTCCACCTCATAGATCATTAAGTGCTGCACACAATAGAAGGTGTGGACTTCTTAGAGATTTGTAAAGCTCTGATTTGTAAATCTCATTCTGTGGTTTCACATTCCTGCTCTGTCGCAAGGCTTCTCGCATAAGAACTTGTAGCATCTGTAGCAGCCTGTAGGTTAAAATGGGGTAGTGATATGGGTTAAAATGGGGTAGTGATGTGGGTTAAAATGGGGTAGTGATGTGGGTTCAAATGGGGGTAGTGATATGGGTTAAAATGGGGTAGGGATATGGGTTAAAATGGGGTAGTGATATGGGTTAAAATGGGGTAGTGATGTGGGTTAAAATGGGGATAGTGATATGGGTTAAAATGGGGTAGTGATGTGGGTTAAAATGAGGTAGTGATATGGGTTAAAATGGGGTAGTGGTGTAGGTTAAAATGGGGTAGTGATGTGGGTTAAAATGGGGTAGTGATATAGGTTAAAATGGGGTAGTGATGTGGGTTAAAATGGGGTAGTGATGTAGGTTAAAATGGGGTAGTGATATGGGTTAAAATGGGGTAGTGATGTGGGTTAAAATGGGGTAGTGATATGGGTTACAATGGGGTAGTGATGTGGGTTAAAATGGGGTAGTGGTGTGGGTTAAAATGGGGTAGTGGTGTGGGTTAAAATGGGGTAGTGGTGTGGGTTAAAATGGGGTAGTGATGTAGGTTAAAATGGGGTAGTGATATGGGTTAAAATGGGGTAGTGATGTGGGTTAAAATGGGGTAGTGATGTGGGTTAAAATGGGGGTAGTGATGTGGGTTAAAATGGGGTATTGATGTTGGTTAAAATGGGGTAGTGATATGGGTTAAAATGGGGTAGTAGTGTAGGTTAAAATGGGGTAGTGATGTGGGTTAAAATGGGGTAGTGATATAGGTTAAAATGGGGTAGTGATGTGGGTTAAAATGGGGTAGTGATGTAGGTTAAAATGGGGTAGTGATATGGGTTAAAATGGGGTAGTGATGTGGGTTAAAATGGGGTAGTGATATGGGTTACAATGGGGTAGTGATGTGGGTTAAAATGGGGTAGTGGTGTGGGTTAAAATGGGGTAGTGGTGTGGGTTAAAATGGGGTAGTGGTGTGGGTTAAAATGGGGTAGTGATGTAGGTTAAAATGGGGTAGTGATATGGGTTAAAATGGGGTAGTGATGTGGGTTAAAATGGGGTAGTGATGTGGGTTAAAATGGGGGTAGTGATGTGGGTTAAAATGGGGTATTGATGTTGGTTAAAATGGGGTAGTGATATGGGTTAAAATGGGGTAGTGGTGTAGGTTAAAATGGGGTAGTGATGTGGGTTAAAATGGGGTAGTGATATAGGTTAAAATGGGGTAGTGATGTGGGTTAAAATGGGGTAGTGATGTAGGTTAAAATGGGGTAGTGATATGGGTTAAAATGGGGTAGTGATGTGGGTTAAAATGGGGTAGTGCTTTGGGTTATAATGGGGTAGCGATGTGTGTTAAACTGGGGTAGTGATGTGGGTTAAAATGGGGTAGTGGTGTGGGTTAAAATGGGGTAGTGATGTGGGTTAAAATGGGGTAGTGATGTGGGTTAAAATGGGGTAGTGATGTGGGTTAAAATGGGGTAGTGATGTGGGTTAAAATGGGGGTAGTGATGTGGGTTAAAATGGGGTAGGGATGTGGGTTAAAATGGGGTAGTGATGTGGGTTAAAATGGGGGTAGTGATGTGGGTTAAAATGGGGTAGGGATATAGGTTAAAATGGGGTAGTGATGTGGGTTAAAATGGGGTAGTGATGTAGGTTAAAATGGGGTAGGGATGTGGGTTAAAATGGGGTAGGGATGTGGGTTAAAATGGGGTAGTGATGTGGGTTAAAATGGGGTAGTGATGTGGGTTAAAATGGGGTAGTGATATGGGTTAAAATGGGGTAGGGATGTGGGTTAAAATGGGGTTGTGATGTGGGTTAAAATGGGGTAGTGATGTTAGTTAAAATGGGTTAGTGATGTGGGTTAAAATGGGGTAGCGTTTCTTCCCACAAAACTGCTTGATTTGAGTGGGAGGAGCCTGTCTTCACACACGTCCCTTGTTTTGTTAAACGTAAGTGTCAGTAATGAATGGTTTACATTGATCCAAATATGAACCCTTCACTTCAATGGAGAATAAATAAGTGAAGTCATTCATTTCATGTTCAGCCTCTTTCTTCCCTTCCTTTGCCTTTAGATATTGATGAATGTGTAACAGGAAAGAACCTGTGCCCATACAACAGGCAGTGTGTCAACACGTTTGGCAGCTACTACTGCAAGTGTCAGAATGGCTATGACCTGAAGTATATCAATGGCAAATATGACTGTGTAGGTAAGGTATACAATCATTTCATATAAACAACACATTTTGGAATGAATAATTCTGTGAGGAGATCAGCTAATCAAATCATCTAATTTCATTTTTCAGACAATGACGAGTGTGCCGCCAACACACACAAGTGCAGCCACCGCGCAGTCTGTCTGAACACTCAGGGATCCTACAAGTGCAAGTGTAAGCAAGGCTTCCGTGGCAGTGGTTTTGAATGCTCTGGTGAGACCTGAAAATATTTACTATTCATCAATCATCAAAACATTCTGAGAATGAAATCTATTTCCTGGAAAATGTGATGTGCAAGGGGGGCCAGATTCGGACAGTGTTGATTTTCCTGACAGCATACACTATATTCAGCTCTTACATGTAGGCCGTCATTGTAAATAAGAATTTGTTCTTAACTGACTTGCCTAGTTAAATAAAGGTTCAAATAAATCCCTCTTAGTGATTTTACAATTGCATATTTCATCTGTGCTCTTAAAAGCATCAGCAAACATGAGCACTGCCAAAGCCAGTTTCCCATTTGCAGAGAACCTCTGCACTCTACAGATGTTACTTAGGGAGAGGCCCTGATTCAAATCACACCTGTGTAAATATCTGAACCCAGCCATCTGAAGAACAGAGGAAAGGAGAGGTATGTATGTATGTGTGTGTGTGTGTGTGTGTGTGTGTGTGTGTGTGTGTGTGTGTGTGTGTGTGTGTGTGTGTGTGTGTGTGTGTGTGTGTGTGTGTGTGTGTGTGTGTGTGTGTGTGTGTGTGTGTGTGTGTGTGTGTGTGTGTGTCTCTGTCTGTCTGTCTGTGCCTGCCTGCCTGCCTGCCTGCCTGCGAGCGAACAGGAGAGCCACAGTGCACTCTCTGAACCAGGTAGTAGATTATGTTGCCTAAGTGACATGATAGGTGCAACAATGCCTCAGGGCTTTATGAAAATGCCTTTATATTTTTTGTAGTCAACCCCTATTATCAAAGCTCGTGGGACCAGGGAGACCAAGGCAGTGCATATGAACATTTCCTAAATGGTGAGATGTGTATGGAATGCAACAAGGTTTTCCACTTCATCTGTTCGCCACCTACCATCTTGCTTTGTGAAACCCCCTCCCTCTCCCATGGTTCAAGGCAAGGTTCAGTCCCCACCACACACAGCTTGTTCTGCCATGTAGAACTCAGCATAAAACCATTTCAGACTTTTAAATGATGTACATAGAGCAGTAAATTAGATACAGTATACAGGGCATTCGGAAAGTATTCGGATCCCTTGACTTTTTCCACATTTTGTTACGTTACAGCCTTATTCTAAAAAATATGACATTGTTTCTGTTCCTCATCAATCTACACCCAATACCCCATACATTTTGCAAATGTATAACAAATTAAAACTGAAACATCACATTTAGATTAGTATTCAGACCCTTTACTCAGTACTTTGTTGAAGCACCTTTGGCAGCAATTACAGCCTTGAGGCTTCTTGGGTATGATTCTACAAGCTTGGCACACCTGTATTTGGGGAGTTTCTCCCATTCTTCTCTGCAGATCCTGTCAAGCTCTGTCAGGTTGGATGGCGAGTGTTGCTGCACAGCTATTTTCAGGTATCTCCAGAGATGTTCGATCGGGTTCAAGTCCGGGCTCTGGCTGGGCCACTCAAGGACATTAAAAGACTTGTCCCGAAGCCACTCCTGCGTTGTCTTGGCTGTGTGCTTAGGGTTGTCTCTGGAGCAGGTTTTCTTTAACAATCTCTCTGTACTTTGCTCCGTTCCTGACTAGTCTCCCAGTCCGTGCCGCTGAAAAACATCCCCACAGCATGATGCTGCCACCACCATGCTTCACCATAGGGATGGTGCCAGGTTTCCTCCAGACATGACGCTTGGCATTCAGGCCAAATAGTTAAATCTTGGTTTCATCAGACCAGAGACCAGGTGCCTTTTGGCAACTCCAAGCGGACCTTTTCCTGAGGAGTGGCTTCCGTCTGGGAACTCTACCATAAATGCCTGATTGGTAGAGTGCTGCAGAGATGGCAGTCCTTCTGGAAGATTCTCCAATCTCCACAGAGGAGCTCTGTCAGAGTGACCATCGGGTTCTTGGTCACCTCCCTGACAAAGGCCCTTCTCCCCCGATCGCTCAGTTTGGCCGGGCAGCCAGCTCTAAGACAAGTATTGGTGGTTCCAAACTTCTTCCATTTAAGAATGATGGAGGCCACTGTGTTCATGTCCAATCAATTGAATTTACCACATTTGGACTCCAATCAAGATGTAGAAACATCTCAAGGATGATCAATAGAAACAGGATGTACCTGAGCTCAATTGAGTCTCATAGCAAAATGTCTGAATACTTATGTAAATAAGGTATTTCCGTTTTTTTTTATACATTAGCAAAAATTTCTAAAAACCTGTTTTTGCTTTGTCATTATGGGGTACTGTGTGTCGATTGATGTGGAAAAAGTCAAGGGGTCTGAATACTTTCCGAATGCACTGTATATGGCTGAGTCTGGCTGTCATGTCATGCATGGAGTATGATATTCCTGTTTGTCGTCCTACCCTCAATGCTCATCTGTCTATGAAAACATGTTTACACATAGGCAAATGCTTGTATCTCAATGAACAAGGTAAGTTATTAAGAACAAATTACAGTGATATACTGTCTGACATGTTTTGTCAATTGTCTTTATATCCTATGTCGTCTTTATAATCTATAATGGTTTTATAATCCATAATGTCTTTATAATCTATAATGTCTTTATGATCTATCAAAGTTTCAGAATCTATAATGGCTTTATATTCTGAAATGGCTTTATAATCTATAATGTCTTTATAATCTATAATGTCTTTATAATCCATAATGTCTTCATAATCCATAATGGTTTTATAATCCATAATGGTTTTATAATCCATAATGGTTTTATAATCTAGAATGGCTTCATAATCTAGAATGGCGGTGTAACCCCAGAATGTACACCTAAACTCTTGTATAATTGCATCAGATTCCACCTCTGTAGTTCCAGATGTATGACATGGTTCTTCTTCCTGCAGCTATCCCAGAGTCCCCAGTGAGGCTGCCAGGGAAGCTGGACAAAGAGCAGATCAAGAACGTCATCCCCGAGCCCAAGGTGACCGTCCCCCCTCAGATCCGCTTGCAGCCCTTCGACTATGACGGGGAGACCTACATGGGTGGCTCAGAGGAGGTGGGCCAGGTGGGCTTTACTGATGTAGGGAAGGAGGAAGAAGAGGAAGATGAGGAGGAGACAGATGTGGACAACAAGCTTAATTCAAGGGGAGATGTTTTCAGTAAGCCTTATTTCCCTCTAACTCTTTCCCACTAATCCACCTATTTATTGCCATCGTGGGTGGTCCCAAATCGGATTATTCCAACACTGATAATATGGAAGTTCGTACACCATTACTGCTGTGGTAATGTGCAGCGCTCGTAGTTATTCAGAAATAAAATCCCTCAGTTGTTTCAATAATTTGTGATACTGTACATACGGTTCTCTTCACCCTGTTAAATTTAGGATGGTTACACATTTTCTATGCCCCCAAATGACACTATACAAGACAACTTCAAACACATAACTACGCAAAGTTCGGAGCTGGATGGTCACAGGGTTAGTGCGGTGACATTGCTAAAGTAGTCAAATATTTAGTAGGAAACAACTTTACAAACCTTATCATGTTGTCAAATGACAGATGGCAATGTTGTCAGTAGCTAGCAAAGTTTGTCAAAAATAGCTTGCAATGCTAACGTTAACTAGCTAAAATCCAGTGGCTTCCCCTCAATCTTAGCTAGCTAGCTAACATTATACTGCATATAAAGTCAATCTGGTGGTATTAAAATGATGACAAAAGGTTTTTCTGCTATTGTATGCCATTGTATTTCCATGACACTGTAATGAACTTTTGATTACATCTTCATCAGCAGTCTACATCTTCATCAGCAGTCTACATTTTCATCAGCAGTCTACATCTTCATCAGCGGTCTACATCTTCATCAGCAGTCTACATCTTCATCAGCAGTCACTGAAGATGCGTTGAGTTGAATGCTCAGTTGGGCATCAGTCCAAAACGAATGTTCAAAACAATATTGTGAAGAAACATGCAACCCATGAATACAACCAGCGGGTTATACAGTTCATCAAGAGGATAGGAAGGGAGTTCTCTCTGGCAAGAACAAAGGCAGGGGGCTCTGCTTTATGACCAATAATAAGTGGTGTGACCGGGAACAAAGACAGGAACTTGTGAGTTTCTGCTCTCCCAACTTGAAATACTTGGTAGTTTATTGCAGCCATTTTTTACCTTCCAAGAGAGGTCTCAGGGATTATCGACATGGCTGTGTACATCCCACCGACAGCAAAAATGCTCTCAAGGATCTCCATTGGACCCAGAACAAACTGGAAACTGAGTACCTGGAGACAGCATTCATTTTCGAATTTGAGAACCGTGCTCCTGAATTACTATAAAAAAACGGACTGTTTTGATCATGTGGACT
The DNA here is from genome assembly GCF_013265735.2 of Oncorhynchus mykiss. Lineage (NCBI taxonomy): Eukaryota > Metazoa > Chordata > Actinopteri > Salmoniformes > Salmonidae > Oncorhynchus > Oncorhynchus mykiss. Next base: position 77,091,217 of record NC_048567.1, on the reverse strand, counting down.
GGAAAATGTTCCGGGTCGCCTCTGGGGATAACATCAATGAAAAAGCCGACACAGTCACTGGATTCGTCTAAAAAAAGCATGATGTATTTCCGATGTAATGTCTTTCAAAAACGATCCAAATCAAAAACCCACAGCTTGATGGCAGCCTTGTCAGGAAACTAAAGGAGAGAGATGCTGCTTCTAAACAAGCCAAGGTGGCCGGGGAGAATTGTATGGTTAAACGGAGCAAATAATAGCTACGCAGATCGATCAAGATGGCGAGGCACAAGTATAGGGACAAAGTGGAGGAGCAATTCAGCGGGTTGGACACGAGGCGTATGTGGCAGGGGCTTTTGACTATCACAATCAAATTGAGGTCACCAACGCTGCCCTACCGGACGAGGAGAAAATCACCTTCCCACTTCGAGCAAAATGACTCTGAGCTGCCGAGGAAAGAACCGCACAAGGCTGCCGGCCCAGATGATATCCCTAGCCGCACCCTCAGAACATGTGCAGACCAGCTAGCTTTTGTGTTCAGACATTTTCTAGCTCAGGCCATTATTCCAAACCTGCTTCAAGATGTCCATTATCAAAGGGAAAGTAACTGAACTGAATGACTACCGACCAACACTTCCGTCATCATGAAGTGCTTCGTGAGGCTAGTCAAAGATCCACAGACGACGCAATCGCCATTGCACTGCCCACTGACTTCACCCACCTGGACAAGAGGAATGCATATGTAAGGATGCTGTTCATAGACTACAGCTCAGCCTTCAATACCATAGTGCCCTCTAAGCTCACCACAAAGCTCATAGCCCTGGGACTGAACTCCTCCTTATGCAACTTTGTCCTGGACTTCCTGACGGGCCGCCCCCAGGTGGTGAAGGTAGGCAACATTACCTCCTCCATGCTGATCCTCAACACGGGTGCTCCACAAGGGTTCTTCCTCAGGCCCCTCCTGTATACCCACGACTACGTGGCCTCACACAGTTCCAATACACAAAATAGTCTAAATTGGGGAAGCGAAATAAAAAAAAATCACTTATTTCAAAGAATAAAAGAAAAAATAAAAAACAGAAAAGTGGTGTGTGCATACAGTATGTATTCACCCCCTTTACTGTGAAGCCCCTAAATAAGATCTGGTGCAAACAATTACCTTCAGAAGTCACATAATTAGTTAAATAAAGTCCACCTGTGTGCAATCTAAGTGTCACATTATCTCAGTGTACACCTGTTCTGAAAGGCCCCAGAGTCTGCAACACCACTAAGCAAGGGGCACCACCAAGCAAGCGGCACCATGAAGACCAAGGACCTCTCCAAACAGGTCATGGACAAAGTTGTGGAGAAGTACAGATCAGGGTGGGTTATAAAAAAATATCTGAATCTTTGAACATCCCACAGAGCACTTTTAAATACATTATTTAAAAAATGAAGAGGATATTGCACCACAACAAATCTGCCAAGAGAGGGCCGCCCACCAAATCTCACAGACCAGGCAAGAAGGGCATTAATCAGAGGCAACAAAGAGACCAAAGATAACCCTGAAGGAGCTGCAAAGCTTCACAGCAGAGATTGGAGTATCTGTCCATAGGACCACTTTAAGCCGTACACTCCACAGAGCTGGTCTTTACGGAAGAGTGGCCAGAAAAAGGCCATTTCGTAATGAAAAAAATAAGCAAACACCTTTGGTGTTCGCCAAAAGGCATGTGGCAGACTCCCCAAACATATGGCTTTTTGGTCATCAAGGAAAACGCTCTGACTGGCGTAAATCCAACACCTCTCGTCACCCCGAGAACACCATGTTTTTCATCAGCAGGGACTGGGAAACTGGTCAGAATTGAAGGAATGATGGATGGTGCTAAATACAGGGAAATTCTTGAGGGAAACCTGTTTCAGTCTTCCAGGGATTTGAGACTGGGACCTTCCAGCAGGATAATGACCCTAAGCATACTGCTAAAGCAACACTCAAGTGATTTAAGGGGAAACATTTAAATGTCTTGGAATGGACAGGTCAAAGCCCAGACCAGAATCCAATTGAGAATCTGTAGTGTGTCTTAAAGATAGCTGTAAACCAGCAGAACCCATCCAACTTGAAGGAGCTGGAGCAGTTTTGCCTTGAAGAATGAGCAAAAATCCCAGTTGCTAGATGTGCCAAGCTTATAGAGACATACAAGAGACTTGCAGCTGTAATTGCTGCAAAAGGTGGCTCCACAAAGCATTGACTTTGGGTGGGGTGAATAGTTATGCACGCTCAAGTTCTTTTTTTTTTGTCTTGTTTCTCATTTGTTTCACAAGAAAAAATATGTTGCATCTTCAAAGTGGTAGGCATGTTGTATAAGTCAAATGACACAACCCCCCCCAAAAAAATCTATTTCAATTCCAGGTTGTAAGGCAACAAAATTGAAAAAAATCCCAGGGGGGGTGAATACTTTTGCAAGCCACTGTAAACAACCTCTCCCTCAATGTCGGCAAAACAAAGGATCTGATTGAGGACTCCAGGAAGAACCAGGCTAGGCCCTCATCCTCATCAACAGGGGCCGCCGTAAAGACGACAAGTTCCTCGGTGTACAGATCTCCAAGGAGATGAAATTGTCAAACCATACGGACACCGTGGTGAAGAAGGCACGACAGCGACTCTTTAACCCCAGGAGGCTGAAGAAATGTGCCCTGTCCCGAAGGCCGTCACAGTAGTCTACAGGAGCACCATCGAGAGCATACTGTCGGGCTGCGTCACAACCTGGTACAGCCACTCCACCACCGCTGACTGCAAGGCTCTACAGAAGGCGGTACGCTCAGCCGAACGCACCATTGGGTGCTCACTGCCTGCCCTCCAGGACACCTACAACACCAGGTGTCACAGGAAGGCCAAGAAGATCATCAGGGACCTCAGAAACCAGCCTGGTCTCCCTGTTTCCATCATTCAGACATGGGCAGTACAGGAGCATCATGGCTAAAACTAACAGACTGGTCAATAGCTTCTATCCCCAGACCATCAGGCTGGTTTAGTTAGCTGGACTAATTGCCTGGATTGAGTCCCTTACTTCTATCAAAGCCGTAGCATGGTGTCAGCCTGTCAGGCAGCATTAGCTTGAGGAGTAAAATTCCACAATAAAAAAAAGTCAGTTTCAAGCCCTGGACCTGTGTGTCATGCATGATTCAGCCTGTTGCTTCATGTTCTATGCACTGAGTAGATCTATGGCTCAACATGAAAGATTCCTTATCAGTAAGCAGAGATCGGCCTCTGTTTCACATATTAGATTCACATGCTGCAAATACATATTCAAACCTTGTGTGGTTTAAAGGTATAAATAGCTAATGTGGTTAGAGGAGGAGTCATCAACACATTAGAAGAGTTCTTACTGTGTTACCTCCTGTTCTAAATAAGATGTAGCAAGAGGAAGTTGAACGAAGATACAGTTTAATGCTGCATGTAGTTCAATATGCATTTTGGTTGATGTCATCAAAACAGACGTTAGTTCTAGTGTTTGAAACAGTATTCTGTTTTGCCGCTGTCATTTGCCATTGATTATAAGGGAGACTAAAGACAGGAAAAACTGCTGTTGAAACACATAAGTGCCAGTGTGACAATCCCACACAACCACGACTGGGAAAGAGGTGATGGCACTGAGGCCATCAGTCAAACATGACCACTTCTCTAACCCTTTATTTAACTAGGCAAGTCAGTTAAGAACAAATTCTTATTTTCAATGACGGCCTAGGAACAGTGGGTTAACTGCCTGTTCAGGGGCAGAATGACAGATTTGTACCTTGTCAGCTCAGGAGTTTGAACTTGCAACCTTCCAGTTGCTAGTCCAACGCTCTAACCACTAGGCTACCCTGCCGCTCCTTCTCTGGCCATACGCTGAAACTGAAGGTTGAAAAGCAAGCATGAAGACAGCATAGAGATGAGTATAATCAGGCAAGCATGAAGACAGCATAGAGATTAGTATAATCAGGCAAGCATGAAGACAGCATAGAGATGAGTATAATCAGGCAAGCATGAAGACAGCATAGATATGAGTATAATCAGGCAAGCATGAAGACAGCATAGAGATGAGTATAATCAGGCAAGCATGAAGACAGCATAGATATGAGTATAATCAGGCAAGCATGCATAAAAGCAATAAAATAAGCCTCTCATGCCAAATCAGTCATTTTGTTTAGAAATAAGAAGATGCTTAGCTCTTGGTATAAAACACACGAACACATAAAGGTGTCTCTGCAGTCTAATGTTTTGTCCCTGACCGGAGACATGGATCACCCCAGAGAACTTAATCTGACTAGGTTTTCTCTCATAGTCCGAGAGTCGTCGCAATGTTGGCACAGGTCTACTTATTTCTCCTAAATGGAGATATGGGCCAAAATAGATAGAAATATTGGCTCTGCATCTTACAATCAAAACCCATACGAGAGTGGGCAAAGTATCACTCGTGCGATGGTATACCTCTCAGTGAGACAGTAACAAGGATACCGCTCGCCACTACTGTTGATCTCTTTATGGAAACAAGTCTGACAGAAGCCTGATCTTTCGGCAGGACGACTCAGAAGGCAAGAGGAGACAGGCCCTGAGACATCCAACAGCTCCAGGGAGGAATTTTAGTCCGCCGCCATGTGAGCGCCTCAGGATACACACAGCTCTCCCTGTGCATGCAGAGACGTGTGTTATCATCCCCCAGAACAGCTGTTCAGCAAACAGAGTCCTTGAAAGAGATAGTCTGTCATTACCTCCTCAAACACCAGCCCCCTCTGGCTGGTCAGGGTTCAATTAACAAAGTTGCATACATCTGGTTGTCTAGGGCAACTCGGTGAAGGGGGAAGTTTGTTGGGAGAGCTTTAAAGATGCGTTAGTTTTAATATCCTACGGTTAAAATGCACCATTCTGACAGATGAATGGCAGCAGGGCAGGCTTCCACTTGCAGGTTAAAAAGCCCCTTACTGTCTTTTGTTTTATGAGGGGAAATCTCTCAACTACATAATCATCTGGAAGATTTTCAGGAATCACATATCTTCAGAAGAATGTTTGTAACTAAAATAGAGCTATATTATTAAGTAAATTAAATTATCTGGTTAGACAATGTTTTACATAAACAATAATCAAGGCTGTTGATATCCTGTTTGAATGTCATGTCTTTATTTATTTTTTTGGTGCTTTTTGCAAAAGTTAAGTACGTTATTTTGACATTTTATGTACCTTATCTTAAAAGAGTTATCTGTCTCCCAAATCAGTTCCAGAGGACTTTGAGTCCGTATTTGGTCCTGCAACGGATGTCAAAGAGATCGAAATAGCTCTAGGACAGGAAGGTAATCCTTGCTTTACTTGTTAACATAATGTGGGTAACCTTACCTTCATAATCCCTGTGAATTGTTGACATCTGACTGTGCCTTCCAGAGTTCTTCATGGACTGCAACTTCGATCAGGGCGTGTGTGAGTGGGTGCAAGACAAGGACGATAGCTTTGACTGGAGCGTGTCCTACCATGAAAATGGTACAAATTATACTATTAATTGGGCATAAATAGTTTTTACCTTCTATATTTGCCATGTAGTTTCATACAATGACCGATAAGGTAAATCCTCTATTGTTCACATGATTGTCTGAATCTATCTTCCAGAAGTTGCTCTTTGCTGTGCTTAATCTATGTATTCCCAAATAGCTGTTAGTCATACGTTAATGACTATCAGTGACCAGCCCATTGTCCACTCCCTGGTCCCTAACCCCCAGGTATGGAGTACTACATGGCTATGAGTGGTCTTCTGGGAGAGAAGAAGGACCAGGCCAGGCTAAAGCTGCTCCTCAGTGACCGGGCCCAGCAGGGAGGCTTCTGCCTCACCTTCAACTACCGCGTGATGGGCAGCCAGGTGGGCACGCTGCGGGTGCTGTTGAACAACAGCACCGAACTTGTGTGGGAGCAGAGCAGCAGCCGGAGTCAGGATTGGCAGACAGAACTGCTCACTGTAGCCTGGAAGAACCAGGCCCCAGAATCTGTGAGTCACCATTCCATTCCAAACACCTAGAATGATAAAGGACTTGAATGGCGCCGGTGTATGTTCTGTGAATAACGGATTTACCAGCTCAATGTCATTCATTTAATCACCACACTTGCCAAATATGGCCACTGTTGACGGGAACAAAATACACCGCACAAGACACAATTTCCAAAACATCTAATCAACATCTTTGCTGTCATTCTGCAGATCATCTTTGAAGCTGAACGTGGGAATGGAGTTGGGGGAGAGATTGGGCTGGACAACGTGGTGCTGACCTCAGGCTACTGTCAAGGGGAAGACACAGCCATCTTTTAAACTGTGAACTCTGAACCTGTAGAAATCAGTCCAGTGTGGTTGACACAGACCTCAGAGGCAGAGCTAGCATCAGTATCTCCCTTTAGTCTACTCTTTTTGGAGAGCAGACACATCTTCCTAAAACCCAAACTAAGGGTGTATTTTTTTTTGCTGTACTGTACAACAAGTATTAAGAAAAATGTGTATTTGCAGAATGTTTGGGAGTTCAGCCGTCCACATAGGAAAGCGTTGCTGAGGGATTGAGCATCATTGGTATGTGCAGGGATTTCATCTGCAAGTTTACAAGCTTTTCCTTTCATTTGAGCCACCAAGCCAAAGAGAGTAGTGTCCACAAATAAATGATCCACTACATACAGTTCCGTTTTTCAATAATGTTCACAAATGTTTTTAAATATATTCAATTATTTTCACATAAATGGCAGGATACGGCAGGCTTATCTACAACAACAAAAAAACATTATATTGTGTTGCTTTTTATTTTTCTAAGTGACATTTTGCAGTTAGCTGCAATATATAAAAATAAGACTTGTGACATGTAGTTAAATGAACCCTAAATGTTAATATCAGGTTCATCAAGAAGTCTTCCCTTGAACCCTACATGCTTTATAATCATAGTACGTGTATGTAACAATGCATAACTGCTGTAAATTGAGCTTTTATATTGTATTACATTTTTAAAAAAAACGTTTTTATGAGGGCTCTGTTCATGTTTTTTTTTTCATGGTCTTTGTCCATGGTCACTAGCTGCTGCGTGTCACTGATTCTATGGAGCCCTGTATACTGAAATTGTCACAACCTCTCGCACACCTTCAATCTTGACCTTGTCATAGCTGCTAGAAAGTTGTTGTTCCCTCAATCTCAATCTCTCACAGAAAGTCACACATGTTCACTTAAAAAAAAAGCAGTGATGGAGTAGTGGAAAAGCCTTTTGTAGGGTTTGTGTTACATGGACATTGCAAAAGAAGAATGCTATTTACTTGGCCAGGAGGACTCAAATAGACCACAACAGACAATGAAAAGATTAGACCTACAGGCATCAAATCAACTACCAGAAAATGTAAACTATGGGGCCTACAGTTCACGGAGGAAAAATGTTAAAAAGGAGCTTTTGTGCACTCACACAAAAAATTATCATAAACAATTTACCAGGGTAATGCTTTATCTTTAACTTTGTCTATCCTATGGTCTCTGGTCAAAGATTCTACCAAAGGTATCTAGATTTGGTAGTCTCCCTGGTGTCTGGTCTGGTCCCACCATGTGGTTTCTGGTCTGGTCCTACCGTGTGGTGTCTGATCTGGTCCTACCATGTAGTGTCTGGTCTGGTCCCACCATGTGGTCTCTGGTCTGGTCCCACCATGTGGTCTCTGGTCTGGTCCCACCGTGTGGTGTCTGGTCTGGTCCTACCGTGTGGTGTCTGATCTGGTCCTACTGTGTGGTGTCTGGTCTGGTCCTACCGTGTGGTGTCTGATCTGGTCCTACTGTGTGGTGTCTGGTCTGGTCCTACCGTGTGGTGTCTGGTCTGGTCTTACGTGTGGTGTCTGGACTTGTTCTACCTTGTGGTGTCTGGTCCTACCGTGTGGTGTCTGGTCTGGTCCTACCATGTGGTGTCTAGTCTGGTCCTACTGTGTGTTGTCTGGTCTGGTCCTACTGTGTGGTGTCTGGTCTGGTCCTACCGTGTGGTGTCTGGTCTGGTCTGGTCCTATCTACCGTGTGGTGTCTGTTCCTACTTTGTTGTCTGAACTGGTCCTACATGTGGTGTCTGGTCCTACCGTGTGGTGTCTGGTCTGGTCCTATCTACCGTGTGGTATCTGGTCCTACTGTGTTGTCTGAACTGGTCCTACATGTGGTGTCTGGTCTGGTCCTACCATGTGGTGTCTGGTCCTACTGTGTGGTGTCTGGTCTGGTCCTACCGTGTGGTCTCTGGTCTGGTCCTATATGAGTAAGAATAATGAGTTGTACTACAGGGACTCACTATTGGAAATTCGTATATTATAGTTTGATTACATTTTAGGGTATCTGAGGAGTCAATAGAAACTTATTTTGACTTGTTTTAACAAAGTTCAGGGGTAGATTTTTGGATTCCTTTCTCCTCATGTTGATTACTCAAATCGATGGCGCCAACTAAACTGACTTTTTGGGATATAAAGAAGGATTTTATCTAACAAAACAACACTACATGTTATAGCTGGGACCCTTTGGATGAAATATCAGAGGAAGATTTTCAAAAAAGGATGCCTCAGGACTACATGGCCTGATGACTCCTTGCTGTCCCCAGTCCACCTGGTCATGCTGCTGCTCCAGTATCAACTTTTGTGCCTGCGGCTATGGAACCCTGACCTGTTCACTGGATGTGCTACCTTGTCCCGGACCTACTGTTATGGACTCTCTATTGCACCTGCTGTCTCTAACTCTGAATGATCGGCTATGAAAAGCCAACTGACATTTACTCCTGAGGTGCTGACCTGTTACACCCTCTATAACCACTGCGATTATTATTATCTGACCCTGCTGGTCATCTATGAACGTTTGAACATTTTGGCAATGTTCTGTTATAATCTCCACCCGCGCTAGCCAGAAGAGGAGTGGCCACCACCCAGAGACAGGTTCCTCTCTAGGTTTCTTTCTAGGTTCCAGCCTTTCTAGGGAGTTTTTCCTAGCCACCGTGCTTCTACATCTGCATTGCTTGCTATTTGGGGTTTTAGGCTGGGTTTCTGTACAGCACTTTGTGACATCAGCTGATGTAAAAAGGGCATTATAAATACATTTGATGTGGTCTCTGGTTTGGTACTATCTACCGTGTGGTTTCTGGTTTGGTACTATCTACCGGGTGTTTTGTCGTCCTCTGGTGGCTGTTTCTGTAAGAATAAGACGTGGTCTCTATTGGAGGTTCGATTGAATACTGGAGATAGCTATTTACTGGCTAAAACTTAGTCAACAGTGTAGCTGTATTTGTTTATAATTCATTATATCATAAATAATCTGCAATTCAAACTGAGTGATGTGACTCGAGAACATTTCGAGACTTCTTAGGTCACATGAGTGGAAACAGAGGCTAATGTTATCAGATGTTGTTCGAGCCAGAAGCTGCTAGGCTAGCTAACTGCTATTGAAGACCATCCTAGGGGGACAGCTACAACAACAACAAAGAAGAAGCTATAAACTATCACAGTCGTTGTATGTGTTCTTCAAAACTTGGCAACGGTAAATTAATAATTAAGTCCCATTATCAGTGTCTTATGGTTTAGCTAGCGGGCTTAATCGTGTTCAGCAGGATTGATAGCTAGTCATTAGGAGAAGAAAATGTGGCATCAACGTTTGGTAGTAACAACGCTAGCTAAATCAGCTAGGTAGCTAAATATCGACTGTCATCCAACTTCACACTGTTGTGCGGGCGTATGTTTGCCTTATTTCTTATAGCTAGCTATCCACGCTAAGTTTCAAACATTATTCCTCGGGTAATAGGCATTTGTTCCTATCATATTCTAGATAACATTGCTTGAGAAATATAACTTGTTAGCTAGCTATGACGTGACAGTTTATGTATCGGCAGCTATGTTTTGTAAAAGTCTGGTTACAGACAGCTGTTGTAGTCACTGTACTGTATATAGTATGTTTGCAGGTTCAGTCAACACATTTGTTTGCTATTTCGTTCCAGCTGGTTGAATGTTGACCACGGTTAAGATAATGACCGACACGAAACATAGACACATGTGACCAAGCAGCTAATGTCTATAGCACATGATCCTGGCCAACTGAAGGCTTCAATAATTCACGGGTAAGTCCCCTTCTTCCTGTTTGTGTGGTAGGTTGATTTGCTGTGAATGCCACTGTAAGATAAAGTGCTAACATTCAAGTGTTTTTCTTAGGTTTCAGAATATCTACACTGAGTAGTAAAGGTAAATCTGGCTCCTAAAAATACCTTCTTCTTTTTTTTTTTAAATAGGTGAAACAAAACAGATTTGAAAAACCTGAAGGTTATTGTGCAACAGTCGTCAGTTGCACATTACATCCTGTCCCCTAGGTCCTATTTTCCAGAGGAAGAGACCACGTTTTGTTAAGAGCCATGGCCAACAAGTCATCCCTGCTGAAAGTCATCCTGCTGGGAGACGGAGGAGTGGGGAAGAGCTCCCTCATGAACCGCTACGTCACTAACAAGTTTGACACGCACCTCTTCCACACCATCGGCGTGGAGTTCCTCAACAAGGACTTGGAGGTGGACGGCCGTCTGGTCACCATGCAGATCTGGGACACGGCCGGACAGGAGCGTTTCCGCAGCCTCAGGACTCCCTTCTACCGCGGGTCTGACTGCTGTCTGCTCACATTCAGCGTGGATGACAACCAGAGCTTCCACAACCTGGCCAACTGGAAGAAGGAGTTCATCTACTACGCCGATGTCAAGGAGCCTGAGAAGTTCCCCTTCGTGGTGCTGGGGAACAAGGTGGATGTGTCGGAACGGCAGGTTTCTGCTGAAGATGCCCAACAGTGGTGTCGGGAAAATGGCAATCACCCTTACTATGAGACCAGTGCCAAGGATTCCACCAACGTAACCATAGCCTTTGAGGAGGCAGTGCGGAGAGTGCTGGCCATGGAGGAGAGGGCAGACCACCTCATCCCCACGGACACAGTCAACCTCCACAGAAAGCCCCGTTCCAGCACTTCCTGCTGTTGACAACGTGTAGGGCTTACCCAGTGCTTGACTTGGACTGAAAGAGGTGCCAGTATTCATTTTGGGTGCCGGTACTGTTTATATTTAGGTGCAGGAGCTCCACAATACTTTTGAACTAATATTCTATAAGAGGAACAGGAGCCCAAGCAGTAGAACATTTTGAGGTGCCGGTACTCCTGCCCAAGTCAAGCACTGGGGCTACAACCTATAAAGAACTGGAGCTAGGAGGACACACAGGCGTATTTATTAACACTCATGCTCACAAGTACAGTAAGCAAGCACTGGCTAGTGTCCGTGGATGATAATCCAATGGGTTTGTTGGTCTTGGGACTCATTGAATGTAAAGCGGGTACTTGAAGAAGAGTATTTTTGTCAGATTCCACCAAGAAATACATTATAATTTAAAACTGTGCAATATTTGAATTATATATATATTATCTTAAAATATGACATTATATTATGCCATCAATGTGGTTGCCAGAAATACATTCACAAAGCATCGCTTCCTGTTCATATTACATAGCCAGAAAGAAGTTCCTTTTTTTGTAGAAAGGTTTTTTTACACTGTGACTGAAACCAAGGTTGAGATGAGCGGCCTTACCAGTGAAAGTATCATAATTGATTCCATTCAAAACATATTGCAGACCGTATGTAAATATAATCCCACCCAAATGTGATACAGTAGAAACAAGTCACTTTTAATCATCAATTGAGTTAAATGGGATTAGGTAAAAAAAAAATATATATCCAAACATAATATATTAATATTTATTACAACAAATGTTTAAATGTTTATACAAAGCAGAGTAATTTATGCAATCTTAATTTGAAAAAGTTAAAGCACTAATCTAGCATCACTACTTTATAGTACAGAGAGTGGGAAATCTAAGCAGAAATGAAGGTTTATGATTTCTTACACTATAATATTATTGGTGCTGGTAGCTGAATTTGCTGGCCTTGCGATATCTGCACAACGTACCGTAATGAATGAGTTATCATTATACAATGAACACAATGTTCAACACTTGCACAGGACGAGCTGAAATTCTAAATATGAAAAGAATAAAGCAGAGTTCTTATGCTGCATGACATTCTGCTCTCTACCAATTATAAGGTAGTACATAACCTTGTTCTTACCATTCCAGAATCTCAGTGTTCTGATATCTTGGCTAATTGTAATTAACAGATGGGTGATACATTATGAACTTGGTCATGGTGGTGGATATGCTAAACCATGTTTAATGTATGTACCTGTCCATGTTTTTGTTTCTATGGGCATCTTAATTAATCTAACATGTATGTTAAATGTTCTTTACATTTATGGAGATCAATTTCATTTTCTTACGCACGAGTATAGTTTTAATAGTAACATTTGATTTCAACAATCATTGCTTATTGATTTTACAGTATTGTACATCCTCACAAAATAGAGTGTTGAGAACAGTTTTCTTTGCTCATTTTTTATCATTTTGCTATAGCAGTGTTGTCCAATGCTATTTGAATAAAAACAGTCCTTGAATGAATGATCTTTCCTAAAGACGTTTGTTTGTAGTCTCCACTGTTACAGGGGGGAAAAACACTTTGTTAAAATGTGAAAAAGATATCAGTTAAGAGTTAGACTTCAGCAGTAAGTCATTTGGGAAATGTTTTCTGGTGTGGTGAATATTACTGCATATATACAGGCTCTATTTTACACGCAGAATGTGAGTGTTTGTCTTTGTACTTGCTTAATGATTAGTGAAATGTTCTGCCATTACTTTGTATGGCAAAGGCACACACATGCACGCTAGTGAATTATTTGGAAAGTGTTTTGATGAGAGAATCTGGACAGTAAGACATAGAACATTTCACAAACATCAGAAATTAAATATACATGTTTTAACCACGCTCATTCAAGGTCTAGCTCATACAGACCATGTCACTATTATCAAACTAGACCTCAGAGACCATGTCACTGTTATCAAACTAGACCTCAGAGACCATGTCACTGTTATCAAACTAGACCTCAGAGACCATGTCACTGTTATCAAACTAGACCTCAGAGACCATGTCACTATTATCAAACTAGACCTCGGAGATCATGTCACTGTTATCAAACTAGACCTCAGAGACCATGTCACTATCAAACTAGGCAACAAAATGTTGGTGACACTCACACATGCCATTAATTCATTATAAAACACTTCCCAATGCTATCTTTTATACTGTGGTTGGTAAGAATAAAGAAAGTAAGAGTGAATTTATCAAAACACGACCAACAGGTGATCGTAGACCAATGATGTGTGTATGACAAACACAATGAAGAAAATGAAAAAAGGTGCAGAACTCAGGTTGGTTCATTAGCTCAAGAGGTGCTTCTTTCCAAGGAACTGCACTTTTCTGTCAAATGCCGTCGACCGGATTGGAGCATTGGTTTCATAAAAAGGATTCATTGCAAACTGGAAAAGAGCACAGATTACTGAACAATGATCAATCATCAGAATGTTAATTTAAGTTAGGTGTATATGACCTGCACAAAAAGGGCAACTCACCTTAATGTATAAATCATACACATCATTAAAGAAGTTTTTGATTCCGTCTTCTTGTCGTACATCATGAAGCATGATGAATCTCATATGTGATGGAGATGGTTAAGGGGAAAAAATGGAACACAGACACTACCCATAATTCTCTGGGCCCTTTGGCCAAGGAAACAATTACTATTTGTTGAATTGTAGACATATTTCAGGAATACATTATTCCATACTTTTTTGTTGCAACGTTTCCAGGGCTATATAGGTCTCAATGGCCCCGTGGTAAGTTTCGTCTCTGAGATTGGAAGGTTGGCTAAGGTTGGATCCCTGGCCGATTCATGCCAAAGACTCTAAAAACGGGACCCGTTGCCTCTGCTTGGCACTCAGCATTAAGGAGATGGATTAGGGGTATGTCCCTGCTGATAGACTAGTGTCCTATCCAGGGGGTTGAGCTTGTACATCAAGCTGTCTCGCTACAGAAACGGGAGATATGCTCCTGTTAGATCAATCAAATGTATTTATAAAGCCCTTTTTAAATCAGCTGATGTCACAAAGTGCTTTTACAGAAACCCAGCCTAAAACCCCAAACATTAAGTCATGCAGATGTAGAAGCATGGTGGCTAGAAAAACTCCCTAGAAAGGCAGGAACCCATGAAGAACCCTAGAGAGGAACCAGGCTCTGAGGGGTGGCCAGTTTTCTTCTGGCTGTGCCGGGTGTAGATTATAAGAGTACACGGCCATTAAGGCCAGATCGTGTCCTATGGGCTCTTCTGCCTCAGACATTGCTACTTACTTACGTGTAGGTCTTGGGTAGTAGTCAAAAAAGGATATGTCCTGCGGTGACAAACGCAGAGACAAACCACTCGTTGAACTTGTCCACAGTCTTCAGGTACATGTTGTTAGACAGCCACATGTTTTCATCCACCAAGTCGAGAGCTGCATGTGCAATGAACTGGTTCAGATGCCGGTGGTCATCCTGTTGACATATGGACAGAATGGATAAAACAATGACATATCAAGTGTGTTTATTCCCCTATGAAAAAGGCATAAGAATACACAAAATATTTCTACTTGCTCTCAAACATTACTTCAAATGATCAACACACAGTGACCCCCCCCAAAAAAACTTCTGGATCTGCTTTAAGCTATGAAATTGAGTGAGCATCACAGTAACCTCTTCTTTTGACTAGATGTAGATAGAGATCTCAATACATAGGTAGTGATGAAGCTAGCTACCAATTTAGATAGGTCTATGCTCCTGACAACTATCTAAACTCAGAAAAAAAAGAAATGTCTCTTTTTCAGGACACTGTCTTTAAAAGACAATTCATAAAAATCCAAATTACTTCACTGTTTCCCATGCTTGTTCAATGAACCATAAACAATTAATGAACATGGAACGGTTGTTAAGACACTAACAGCTAACAGTAGGCAATTAAAGTCAGTTATGAAAACTTAGGACACTAAAGAGACCTTTCTACTGACTCTGAAAAGCGCAAAAAGATACCCAGGGTCCCTGCTCATCTGCTTGAACGTGCCTTAGGCATGCTGCAAGGATACATGAAGACTGCAGATGTGGCCAGGGAAATACATTGCTATGTCCATACTGTGAGAAGCCTAAGACAGCGCTACAGGGAGACAGGACAGACATCGCAGTTGCAGACCATGTGTAACAACACCTGCACAGGATCGGTACATCCGAACATCACACCTGCGGGACACGTACAGGTTGGCAACAACAACTGCCAGAGTTACACCAGGAATGCATAATCCCTCCAGCAGTGCTCAGACTGTCTGAAATAGGCTGAGAGAGGCTGGACTGGTGGCTTGTAGGCCTGTTGTAAAGGCAGGTCTTCACCAGACATCACCGGCAATGTCACCTATGGGCACAAACCCACCGTCGCTGGACCAGGCAGGGTTGGCAAAAAGTGCTCTTCACTGACGAGTCGCGGTTTTGTCTCACCAGTGGTGATGGTCGGATTCACGTTTATCGTCGAAGGAATGAGCGTTACACTGAGGCCTGTACTCTGGAGCGGTATTGATTTGGAGGTGGAGGGTCCGTCATGGTCTGGAGCAGTGTGTCACAGCATCATCGGACAGAGCTTGTTGTCATTGCAGGCAATCTTAACTCTGTGCGTTACAGGGAAGACATCGTCCTCCCTTATGTGGTACCTTTCCTGCAGGCTCTTCCTGACATGACCCTTCAGCATGATAATGCCACCAGCCATACTGCTCGTTCTGTGTGTGATTTAATGCAAGACAGAAATGTCCGTGATCTGCCATGGCCAGCGAAGAGCCCGGATCTCAATCCCAGTGAGCACGTCTGGGACCTGTTGGATCGGAGGGTGAGGGTGCCTTGGTGGAAGAGTGGGGTGACAGTTGACAGTGAGAGGCAGTTGACAGTGAGAAGACGTTTCTTTTTTTGCCGAGTATATATTATGTTGAGAATACCGTAAAGATATATACCTTTGACTCAGCTTTACCAGCAGGCAAGAACTCCATTTCAAAGACTGGGTTGTCATGATGACCAACCATGACGTAATAGAAACTGCCAGACATGTTTCTTTCCAGCAATCAACGCAGTTCTGTGTGAACAGGAATATACATTGGCTATTTCTGTAACTTGTGATGTAAATGTGTTAGCTAGCTAACGCTATATAGCTAACTACGTTACGTAACTAACGTCATATAGCCAGCACGCTTGCAAATGCATTATTATCATCAAGATAAACATATTGAAGCAAACTGAAAAAGTCTTAATTTACAGATAGATGTTTAGATCCAAAATGTACATGTGAAGCAATAGTTTTAATTTTATAAAACAAACGTTTGTTTACCTGCAAAAAAATAATGAAACTCTCCTTATTTCCGGGGAATATCGTCACTTTTTGATGACGACATGAAAAGGTGCAATCGACCACCGAAATACATTTGCAACAAGTGAAACATTTTCAACATTTGAAACTAGTTTTTATCTTTGTGTATTTATATTTAATAGTATATATTAGTTGATTAATTTATCTGTATTTAGCTCTAATTTCAAAGACAGAATATGAAGGTCATAAATGTGCGACTGGAACTAAACAATAACATTGCCAGTTCGTTAAATTCAAACTGTTGGCACTTGGAGAGGACTTCTTCTTTTTCGATATAATGGCGTATTGCAAACAAATGTTTAAAATGCATGCTGCCACCTACTGTGCTGGAGTGTTTGGTCAATCATGGTTTACAACATTAGTTCCACAATTCTAAATCCTCCTACCTAACTCAGTACTTCTGAGAAAAAAAAGAGCCCTACAGATTTCTAAAATACCCTCCCCTACCGGTCCAAAATCATCTCTGGTAAGACTCTCAGGTCAAACGGTGGAAGACTCTACCACACCTGTCGTGATAGGCAGGCCCACTACACACTGGACTGGCTCAACTTCAGAGCGCTCACTTCTGTCGACTGACGCCATTTAGAGATCATCAAGGTTCTCAAGAGAGCTTGAAGAGCTTGGAGATTACTTGGTTTGTAATCAGGAGACGTAGGTATGTACGCCTCGAATGAATGTGTATACTCAGGAGACGTAGGTATGTACGCCTCGAATGAATGTGTATACTCAGGAGACGAATCTCTGATATTAACAGTGCCATTCTTACGCTTCCTCGCCATCACACTTCGTCCTCCCCACCTGCTAACCGTTTTTCTGGAAAGCAGACCATTGGTTACTAAGCAGGTCATTTCAACCCGAATCCCTATATATCAGTGCTGTAAACACGATATAAATGTTAGTCTCTTTACAGAGTATTAGGTTTTTGCCTTCAACAAGAAAAACCTGCAAGCTAGGATTCGTTGATTGACCCTCTCTTCCCCTGGAGGCTTTATCCCCAGATGAACTGAGGAAGAGGCTTTACCAAACCTTTAAGAATCGAGGCGTGCTTGACACACTTAAAGTAAGAATTTACATGAGCATTTTGCCTGTTAGATTGCATTAGTTAAAGTTGTACTACCGCCTTGGGCAGGCCAGTACCTATGAAGTCTGACTCTGTCCTGATAACCACCAGTCTGGTGGCAGATCACCTGCAAAACTCTGCATCTAAGTATACCCTGTCTGTGTTCTACCCTGTCTGTGTTCTACCCTGAATGTGTTCTACCCTGTCTGTGTTCTGCCCTGTCTGTGTTCTACCCTGTCTGTGTTCTACCCTGAATGTGTTCTACCCTGAATGTGTTCTGCCCTGTCTGTGTTCTGCCCTGTCTGTGTTCTGCCCTGTCTGTGTTCTACCCTGTCTGTGGTCTACCCTGAATGTGTTCTACCCTGAATGTGTTCTGCCCTGTCGGTGTTCTAACCTGAATATTTTCTACCCTGAATGTGTTCTACCCTGAATGTGTTCTACCCTGTCTGTGTTCTGCCCTGACTGTGTTCTGACCTGAATATGTTCTGCCCTGTCTGTGTTCTACCCTGAATGTGTTCTACCTTGAATGTGTTCTGCCCTGTCTGTGTTCTACCCTGAATGTGTTCTACCCTGTCTGTGTTCTGCCCTGTCTGTGTTCTACCCTGAATGTGTTCTACCCTGAATGTGTTCTACCCTGAATGTGTTCTACCCTGTCTGTGTTCTGCCCTGTCTGTGTTCTACCCTGTCTGTGTTCTACCCTAAATGTGTTCTGCACTGTCTGTGTTCTACCCTGTCTGTGTTCTACCCTGTCTGTGTTCTGCCCTGTCAGTGTACTACCCTGTCTGTATTCTGCCCTGTCTGTGTTCTAACCTGCATATGTTCTACCCTGTCTGTGTTCTTCCCTGTCTGTGTTCTACCCTGAATGTGTGAAAAGATCAGGAGCCCTGTTGCTTTGGAGCAGTAACACCGTTACTCAGATTGAGGAAAAGGATGTGTCTTTGCGGAGACGAGCTGTGTTGAAATAAATATAAACCGTGTGATATAGAGAAGCAGAACAGAGGTTAACGATAGAGGCTTTTGGAAAGGAAAAATAAGTCATGTTACCACCCTCATGCTAAGTCATTTTCATCCTTAGTCATCCTTTATCAGGGTTGGTTTAGCGGCTTACTCGCAGACTGTGTGTTGACCACAGGACCTGAAAAATACAGGTGAAGTGATATCAAACTGAAAGAGCAAGCAACTATTATCTTGAAAAATGTACAGAACAGTCCAATTAGGCTAAATCTGCCATAGTAATACCATAAAGGACACTTATGATCAAAAGACGAAGAATGTGTTTCAAGGTATTATGGTATTATTATGCCAGATTTAGTCTAATTGGACTGTTCTGTACTTTAAAAAAATAATTTAGTTGCTCGCTCTTTCAGTTTGATATCACTTCACTTCCCACTTCCAGCACAGAGGAGGCCTCATCGTTTCATTATTTCTATTCCGCTCTGCCTCCAGAAGGTGGCACTCTTGTGTAGGGCAAAAAATATGAATATTCATATCCTCTTGGTCTTGTTTGTTGTGATGTATTGTGTACTTTGGATCCAATTTATCAGGACAATTTCTTCTGATTCAATTTATAAAGAGCTATTGTGGTTCTGTTGTTGGTTTGGACCAATTGTTGCTGTCTCAGTAATGTATAGGATAAAATAAAGGCATGTTAGTAACTTTGAATGTTAATAAGTTTGACTCTCACCACTTCTATCACCTCTTCAACCCTACAAACACACAGTAGGCTATTTATTTTTTAGATTGTAAAGTTGGCGAGTATAGCCAGCTGTCAGTTAGCATTAGTATAACATGTGTGAGGACTGATCACAGAGGCTGTACAACAAGCAGTCCAGATGCATGGCTTCTTGAATAGAGCAGTTGCCTCGTCACATAATCCACAGTCTATATGCCGTACAATATTATGTCAAACGTTTGTGTTTTGTGGCTCATTTGCATGTTACAGTCTAAGTTTAAGAAGTTTGATGTAACACTTCAGGAAACCCTCATTGGAACGTACCTCATCCTGAGGAGAGACAGAGTGGAGCTGCAGGCCCAGCTCAGGCTGCTGAAGAAGCTGGATGTGGCTCAGGATGAGAACCAGGGCCTACGGGCAGGTGAGGAACGGTGGCTCAGGAGGAGAACCAGGGCCTACGGGCAGGTGAGGAACGGTGGCTCAGGAGGAGAACCAGGGCCTACGGGCAGGTGAGGAACGGTGGCTCAGGAGGAGAACCAGGGCCTACGGGCAGGTGAGGAACGGTGGCTCAGGAGGAGAACCAGGGCCTACGGGCAGGTGAGGAACGGTGGCTCAGGAGGAGAACCAGGGCCTACGGGCAGGTGAGGAACGGTGGCTCAGGAGGAGAACCAGGGCCTACAGGCAGGTGAGGAACGGTGGCTCAGGAGGAGAACCAGGGCCTACGGGCAGGTGAGGAACGGTGGCTCAGGAGGAGAACCAGGGCCTACGGGCAGGTGAGGAACGGTGGCTCAGGAGGAGAACCAGGGCCTACGGGCAGGTGAGGAACGGTGGCTCAGGAGGAGAACCAGGGCCTACAGGCAGGTGAGGAACGGTGGCTCAGGAGGAGCACCAGGGCCTACGGGCAGGCGAAGAACAGTGGCTCAAGAAGAGAACCAGGGTATATATTTTCGGGGGATGGGAAAACTTTTCAGTGTAAACTTAAATGACTATATAGCCACTGTGAATAATTCATTCTAGTCACCCAACTGGCCTTGGCACTGTGGTTGGGTGTTTTTGGATGTGCCCCAGCTGACTGTCAATGCAGGGAATCGTTGCAGTGTTTGTGGCTTTACAGATGGCTCTGGGAAGTGAAAGCAGGGGGATGTTAGGGTGGAGGGAGGAGGCGGACTGCCAATGCTTCACCCCTCTCTGAGGGACACAATGATCTTCCTGTCAGAGGAGAGGAGGACGGGATATCCTTGAGTCACTTGCTAATTTACTCTCTCTCTCTCTCTCTCTCCCCCCCCCCCTCTCTCTCTCTCTCTCTCTCTCTCTCTCTCTCTCTCTTGTCCTTACGAACTGTCACTCTTGCTGCTGGTGAGTCTCTGATCCACCTCCACGCAGACAACACCATTCTGTATACTTCTGGCCCTTCTTTGGACACTGTGTTAACAACCCTCCAGGCAAGCTTCAACGCCATACATCACTCCTTCTGTGGCCTCCAATTGCTCTTAAATACAAGTAAAACTAAATGCATGATCTTCAACCGATCGCTGCCTGCACCTGCCCGCCTGTCCAACACCACATCTCTGGACGGCTCTGACTTAGAATATGTGGACAACTACAAATACCCAGGTGTCTGGTTAGACTGTAAACTCTCCTTCCATACCCACATCAAACATCTACAATCCAAAGTTAAATCTAGAATTGGCTTCCTATTGGCTTCCTAAAGCATCCTTCGCTCATGCTGCCAAACATACCCTTGTAAAACTGACCATCCTACCAATCCTCGACTTCAGCGATGTCATTTACAAAATAGCCTCCAATACCCTACTCAACAAATTGGATGCAGTCTATCACAGTGCAATCCGTTTTGTCACCAAAGCCCCATATACTACCCACCATTGTGACCTGTACGCTCTCGTTGGCTGGCCCTCGCATCATACTCGTTGCCAAACCCACTGGCTCCATGTCCCTGCTAGGTAAAGTCCCCCCTTATCTCAGCTCGCTGGTCACCATAGCATCACCCACCTGTAGCACGCACTCCAGCAGGTATATCTCTCTGGTCACCCCCAAAACCAATTCTTTCTTTGGCCGCCTCTCCTTCCAGTTCTCTGCTGCCAATGAGTGGAACGAACTACAAAAATCTTTGAAATTGGAAACACTTATCTCCCTCACTAGCTTTAAGCTAGTCAGAGCAGCTCACAGATTACTGCACCTGTACATACCCCACCTATAATTTAGCCCAAACAACTACCTCTTTCCCTACTGTATTTATTGTATTTATTTTGCTCCTTTGCACCCCATTATTTTTATTTATACTTTGCACATTCTTCCACTGCAAATCTACCATTCCAGTGGTATATACTTGCTATATTGTATTTATTTTGCCACCATGGCCTTTTTTTGCTTTTACCTCCCTTATCTCACCTCATTTGCTCACATCATATATATAGACCTGTTTATACTGTTATTGACTGTACGTTTGTTTTACTCCATGTGTCGTTGTATGTGTCGAACTGCTTTGCTTTATCTTGGCCAGGTCGCAATTGTAAATGAGAACTTGTTCTCAACTTGGTTAAATAAATAAAAAATAAAATAAATAAACACTAGACTTCATTAACCACCCTCAGAGTTAGGCTAGTACCATGTGCTAGGCTAGGCTAGTACCATGTGCTAGGCTAGTACCATGTGCTAGGCTAGTACCATGTGCTAAACCACCTCCCAGCACCATCTCAGTCAAACCAATGTCCTCTAGCTAGTTGAGGAGATTAACTGGATTGTATCACAAACAATGAATCGTTTAACTTCAACTGACATTAAAATGTTTGGCACAAAAATTGTCACAATACCTTTAACTAAAATATCCAACCTAAATCCATTATTTCTTGTCCGTAGTTGAAAAAATAAAGATTGGTAACTGGATATGCTGTACAATGAGTGCCGTAGTCCTCTAGTATGTAAACTGTTAGCTTAGATGTTGTGACTCATATCCGATTGTCTCCCTGTAGATCTAGGCAGGCTGTCGGCAGAGCAGCTGGCGCTGCAGACAGAGCTGAGGAGGCTGGAGAGTGCCAGGATGCTGTCGAAAGAGGAGTCTGACAGACACAGACAGGTGCTGAAGGCCCAGCTTCAGAGTTAGGTCAGTGACACTGCTTCTCTGATAATGTGGGAAACAATGTGGAGTGTAGCGAGATGACTTTTCTTCAACACACATCTGCTCTACCGTTTATTTAGTCGTGGTTACGGTAACTCCATAAGGCCTTATATCTGGGTTGCAGTCCATTTGGGAGCCTACAGGTCGTCTTGCACTTGTTCAAGGATATTTTTCTCTGTAACCCCTTGTTGGCCGTGGTGGAGGTGTGTGTGTGTGTGTGTGTGTGTGTGTGTGTGTGTGTGTGTGTGTGTGTGTGTGTGTGTGTGTGCAAGTGGCCAAGATCTTCTCTATGTCCTTCTGCTGGTTGATGGTGTCTTGGTCCTCATCTTCTCTAAGTCCTTCTGGAGGTTGATCATGTCTTGGTTCTCATCTTCTCTAAGTCCTTCTGGTGTTTGATTGTGTCTTGGTCCTCATCTTCTCTAAGTCCTTCTGGCGGTTGATCGTGTCTTGGTCCTCATCTTCTCAAAGTCCTTCTGGCGGTTGATCGTTTTGGTCCTCATCTTCTCTTCTTTCTATGCTTTCTTTTTCCTTGTTCTTCAACCTCTTGGTTCTGTATGATGCGGTGTTTTGTGTGATGTGTGATCTGTGTGTGATGTGTGTGATCTGTATCTGTGTGTGATGTGATGTGTGTGATTGCAGTGCGCAACGCTGGAGAATGATGCACTGCGTAACCCTTCCTTGGTGGTCCTCTCAGTGCTGGAGATCAGCCTTGATAAACTACTGCCTCCTGATATCTATGTGGACAGAGGTGTGCTGAGGGCTAGAAGGTGTAAAGAAGGTGTGATGGCCTCTCGAGGGCGCAGGCCCGACTGGGGGAGCATCAGCTCTCCAGAATCTGACGCTGACCTGGTAGACGGGGCCAAGGCCAGAATCAGAGAGCTGGAGAAGGAGGCAGAGACGCTGGAGGAAGCCTAAAGGAACACCAGCAGAGGGCAGTTCATGCCATCATGTCACACATGCTGCCCCTTCGACCCCTCTCACCACAACGAACACTGGTATCACTCCACCCTCACTCACCTCAGAGGCAACACCCACCAACGCCCTCCCTCGCCCCGAAAACAACACGTAACCCAACACCCTTGCTCCCACTCACTCCAGCATCCATAGACCTCTCTCACCCCAACGACAACCCCCTCCCAAGAGTAGCAGAACCCCCACTTCCCCCTAGAACCAGAGCCCCTCCTCCCCCAGAGTAGCAGAACCCCCACCTCTCGCCAGCCCAGAACCGCCAAGTCTCCCCAGTTCAGATCCAGAAACCCCACCTCTCCCCAGTCCAGAACCAAAACCCCCACCTCTCCCGAGAACCAGAAGCCCCACCCTTTCCCAGAACCAAAAGCTCCAACTCTCCCCAGCCCAGAACCAAAAGCCCTACCTCTCTCCAGAACCAGAATCCCCACCTCTCCCTAGCCCAGAAACGGAAGCCCCACCTCCCCTCAGCCCAATATGACCTTTGCTGAAAACCAGCCCCAGCATCAGTACCGTGGTCCAAGGAGCATACTGGACTTCCACACTACTTAGTGAGGCTCTGTTCTTGGGAGACAGAATCCCACAGGAAGGCAGCTCCTCTCCCCCTGAATCGTGTCACACACCCCCCTCTCCCTCTCCAGGAGGCGGCTTTGCACAGATCCTGTGGAAGTTAGGAGTCTCCACTCTGTTTTAATGGGTTGATTCACTTCAAACGGATTTAATGTCCCAAATGCTTTACTGCCAAGCCCGTAAATGTGTTTCACTGATTACAGTTACATGCATACAATAGTGGGATTATTGTGGAGAGACAGATTAATAAAATCCTATTTACATGAACACATCTGAAAGCAGGCTACCGGAAACCTGATAAATGCAGAAAATCACCAATCAAAATATACATTCTACCACAACGACCATGTCATTTTTGGGAAGTATATTTAATTCTGAGTTCGGACATAGAAAGTATAAAGTTTGTAAGTGAAAACTACTTCAAAGATGCATACATTCAGTTGGTTTGAACTCACTCCGCTCAAGCTAAACAGGGAGGCTCACGTTACCGGTGCTGGCACATGTGCAGATCAAATACACCGCTGGAACGCCGATTAAGGTGTTTACGTCAGTATTTCATTTCCCATTCATAATGTCTGATTCAATGAGTCAGTCCATATCATTCATAATGTCTGATTCATTGAGTCAGTCCATATCATTCATAATGTCTGATTCATTGAGTCAGTCCATATCATTCATAATGTCTGATTCAATGAGTCAGTCCATATCATTCATAATGTCTGATTCATTGAGTCAGTCCATATCATTCATAATGTCTGATTCATTGAGTCAGTCCATATCATTCATAATGTCTGATTCATTGAGTCAGTCCATATCATTCATAATGTCTGATTCATTGAGTCAGTCCATATCATTCATAATGTCTGATTCATTGAGTCAGTCCATATCATTCATAATGTCTGATCAATTGAGTCAGTCCATATCATTCATGTCTGATCAATTGAGTCAGTCCATATAATTCATAATGTCTGATTCATTGAGTCAGTCCATATCATTCATAATGTCTGAATAATTGAGTCAGTCCCTATCATTCATAATGTCTGATCAATTGAGTCAGTCCATATCATTCATAATGTCTGATTCATTGAGTCAGTCCATACCATTCATAATGTCTGATTAATTGAGTCAGCCCCTACAATTCATAATGTCTGATTAATTGAGTCATTCCATATCATTCATAATGTCGGATTAATTGAGTCAGCCCCTACAATTCATGTCTGATTAATTGAGTCATTCCATATCATTCATACTGTCGGATTGAGTCAGCCCCTACAATTCATGTCTGATTAATTGTGTAAGCACATGTCATTCATAATTTCTGATTAATTGAGTCAGCCCCTACAATTCATGAAATATTAATTGAGTCAGCCCCTACAATTCATGTCTGATTAATTGAGTCAGCCCATATCATTCATAATGTCTGATTAATTGAGTCAGTCCATACAATTCATAGTGTCTGATTAATTGAGTAAGCCCCTACCTTTCACAATGCCTGATTCATTGAGTCAGCCCCTACCATTCATAATGTCTGATTAATTGAGTCAGTCCATACACCATTCATAATGTCTGTCTATGTGTAGTCGTCTTCATCTTTCTCTCTTTGATAATTTCATGTCTTCAGAAACATCATATGACAGTGACAGTGCTGAATCTGTATCTTCTGTCGTTTGTTGCAGTCTCTAGTTAACAGTTGGTACTCCTGTCATCCTCAAGGGCTGAGGAGGTATCGTCTGTGGCGTTTCCTGTGCTGTCTCCTGAGAGGTGTCTCACCCTGACCCGCGGAGAGGTGGCGTCCTCACGGGACTTAACTTCCAATTTCTTCCCACCTCGCCGTCCTCAGCTCAGGAGCTCCGCACGAGAAACAAAGCAGGTAGCACCAGGGTTCACCACTGGAACACATTATAACAATATATTACTGTTTACTTCATGGTTTGTTTACTTAATGGTTTGTTTACTTAATGGTTTGTTTACTTAATGGTTTGTTTACTTAATGGTTTGTTTACTTAATGGTTTGTTTACTTAATGGTTTGTTTACTTAATGGTTTGTTTACTTAATGGTTTGTTTACTTAATGGTTTGTTTACTTAATGGTTTGTTTACTTAATGGTTTGTTTACTTAATGGTTTGTTTACTTGATGGTTTGTTTACTTGATGGTTTGTTTACTTAATGGTTTGTTTACTTGATGGTTTGTTTACTTAATGGTTTGTTTACTTAATGGTTTGTTTACTTAATGGTTTGTTTACTTGATGGTTTGTTTACTTAATGGTTTGTTTACTTAATGGTTTGTTTACTTAATGGTTTGTTTACTTAATGTTTTGTTTACTTAACGGTTTGTTTACTTAATGGTTTGTTTACTTAATGGTTTGTTTACTTGATGGTTTGTTTACTTGATGGTTTGTTTACTTAATGGTTTGTTTACTTGATGGTTTGTTTACTTAATGGTTTGTTTACTTAATGGTTTGTTTACTTAATGGTTTGTTTACTTAATGGTTTGTTTACTTAATGGTTTGTTTACTTGATGGTTTGTTTACTTAATGGTTTGTTTACTTAATGGTTTGTTTACTTAATGGTTTGTTTACTTAATGGTTTGTTTACTTAATGTTTTGTTTACTTAACGGTTTGTTTACTTAACGGTTTGTTTACTTAATGGTTTGTTTACTTAATGCTTTGTTTACTTAATGCTTTGTTTACTTAATGCTTTGTTTACTTAATGCTTTGTTTACTTAATGCTTTGTTTACTTAATGCTTTGTTTACTTAATGCTTTGTTTACTTAATGGTTTGTTTACTTAATGGTTTGTTTACTTAATGGTTTGTTTACTTTATGGTTTGTTTACTTAATGGTTTGTTTACTTAATGGTTTGTTGAGATCGGTGTGGAAGAACTTGACTGGCCTGTACAGAGCCCTGACCTCATCCTCATCAAACACCTTTGGGATGAATCGTAAACACTGACTGCGAGCCAGGCCTAATCACCCAACATCAGTGCCCAACCTCACTAATGCTCTTGTGGCTGAATGGAAGCAAGTCCCTGCAGCAATGTTCTAACATCTAGTGGAAATCCTTCCCAGAAGAGTGGAGGCTGAAAGCGGGGGACAAACTCATATTAGTTTTGATTTTGGAATGAGATGTTCGATGAGCAGGTGTCCACATACCTTTGGCCATGTAGTGTATCTGCTGTGGATGGGAGATATCAGAGATGACACAGCCCTATGTGCGCCCAGCATGCTTTGCTTCCTGAACACATTGTAACCGTGCCTTGGAAGAGGGGAGTGGGGCAGTGGGAGCAAACAACTCCAGCACTGCAGGAATGCTGTTAGAGTATTTGTTATTGTTGCTGACCAGAGGCATTGCATTTCATTATACAAGATGCATCAAAGGTTGTCTGTATCTGGTGCAGTAGATTCACTGATCCATAGTCGATGTGGGAGTGTTTCCAAATTCAGGCATGTTTCCACCCATGAATGTGAAGCATCTTAAGACTTCAGTGCTGAATCAGGTGCCAACCAACAGAGGGTACAGTACATACAGTATGCCATCTGTCTGCCCATACTAAATTTTCCTCCTAACCCCAATTTTTTTGCATTTATTCCCATACCTTTACTGTGGCTCTTGTTTAGAATGACTGCTAGGCATTTCATCATATTACTTACCTATTTTTTTCTTGTTTTTTTTATTTTAGTTGCAGCCCTCCCATATATGCAACATGTGTAGTACCTTATTTTGTTGGAATGAAATTGTGATATGCAAAGAAAAGGAAAGTAAAATGTCTATAGTATGTAGAAGCTGGAAGTAGACGCTTAAACGTTGTTGTTCACTAGTTTTCTCCAATTAAGGGAGGGGTGGTAGGGTTAGAAAGTACTAAAGAAAAATATATATCTAAAAAAAATATATATTTAAAAAATGATGTGTTTACATGTGGTGTATTTTGTGCTGTTGTTTGGTTAGGGTGATATGTTGTATGTGTTTACAATAGTGTTTTGTGTTGTTTGGTTAGTGTGATATGTTGTATGTGTTTACAATAGTGTTGTGTGTTGTTTGGTTAGTGTGATATGTTGTATGTGTTTACAATAGTGTTCTGTGTGTTACTTGGTTAGGGTGATATGTTGTATGTGTTTACCATAGTGTTTTGTGTTGTTTGGTTAGGGTGATATGTTGTATGTGTTTACAATAGTGTTGTGTGTTGTTTGGTTAGGGTGATATGTTGTATGTGTTTACAATAGTGTTTTGTGTTGTTTGGTTAGGGTGATATGTTGTATGTGTTTACCATAGTGTTTTGTGTTGTTTGGTTAGTGTGATATGTTGAATGTGTTGTAAAGAAATTATTAATAAAGAAAACAAGATAAAAAACAATGACCGCTAGACACATACATGCTATATAGTAATACATCTAGTAATGAATCTAGTAATAAATGCTATCTAGTAATACATCTAGTAATGAATCTAGTAATAAATGCTGTATAGTAATACATCTAGTAATGAATCTAGTAATAAATGCTGTATAGTAATACATCTAGTATTGAATCTAGTAATAAATACTATCTGTGTAATACATCTAGTAATGAATCTAGTAATACATGCTATCTGTGTAATACATCTAGTAATGAATCTAGTAATAAATGCTGTATAGTAATACATCTAGTAATGAATCTAGTAATACATGCTATCTGTGTAATACATCTAGTAATGAATCTAGTAATAAATGCTGTATAGTAATACATCTAGTAATGAATCTAGTAATACATACTATCTGTGTAATACATCTAGTAATGAATCTAGTAATAAATGCTGTATAGTAATACATCTAGTAATGAATCTAGTAATACATGCTATCTGTGTAATACATCTAGTAATGAATCTAGTAATAAATGCTGTATAGTAATACATCTAGTAATGAATCTAGTAATACATGCTATCTGTGTAATACATCTAGTAATGAAATATCAAGTGGCCTTTATCAGGAATAAGTCATATGTTATGCATTCCATAAATGTACACAGGTTGTCTATAATTCACTGTAACAGCAACACATACTACTAAATCACTGTTTTCAAATGTCTATGTTTTAATGGCTGTGTGACTGGCCTCCAGAGTGGCCTTTCACTGGCCCTGCACAATGGTGAGGATGAAGGGCAGCTGGGGCGGCAGGGTAGCCTAGAGTGTTGGACTAGTAACCGAAAGGTTGCAAGTTCGAATCCCCGAGCTGACAAGGTACAAATCTGTCGTTCTGCCCCTGAACAGGCAGTTAACCCACTGTTCCTAGGCCGTCATTGAAAATAAGAATTTGTTCTTAACTGACTTGCCTAGTAAAATAAAGGTAAAAAATATATATATATGATGTATTCTGTGTTGGTTATCCTGTCTGATGATGTATTCTGTGTTGGTTATCCTGTCTGATGATGTATTCTGTGTTGGTTATCCTGTCTGATTATGTATTCTGTGTTGGTTATCCTGTCTGATGATGTATTCTGTGTTGGTTATCCTGTCTGATGATGTATTCTGTGTTGGTTATCCTGTCTGATGATGTATTCTGTGTTGGTTATCCTGTCTGATGATGTATTCTGTGTTGGTTATCCTGTCTGATGATGTATTCTGTGTTGGTTATCCTGTCTGATGATGTATTCTGTGTTGGTTATCCTGTCTGATGATGTATTCTGTGTTGGTTATCCTGTCTGATGATGTATTCTGTGTTGGTTATCCTGTCTGATGATGTATTCTGTGTTGGTTATCCTGTCTGATTATGTATTCTGTGTTGGTTATCCTGTCTGGTGGTGTATTCTGTGTTGGTTATCCTGTCTGATGGTGTATTCTGTGTTGGTTATCCTGTCTGATGATGTATTCTGTGTTGGTTATCCTGTCTGATGGTGTATTCTGTGTTGGTTATCCTGTCTGATGATGTATTCTGTGTTGGTTATCCTGTCTGGTGGTGTATTCTGTGTTGGTTATCCTGTCTGATGATGTATTCTGTGTTGGTTATCCTGTCTGATGATGTATTCTGTGTTGGTTATCCTGTCTGATGGTGTATTCTGTGTTGGTTATCCTGTCTGATGATGTATTCTGTGTTGGTTATCCTGTCTGATGGTGTATTCTGTGTTGGTTATCCTGTCTGATGATGTATTCTGTGTGGGTTATCCTGTCTGATGGTGTATTCTGTGTTGGTTATCCTGTCTGATGATGTATTCTGTGTTGGTCATGTATACTGTGTTGGTCATCCTGTCTGATGATGTATGCTGTGTCCTCCTACCCTCACTGATTTACGACCAGAGCATAAAGAGCCTCATTTTGTGTCTCTCTAACTCTCCCTCCAGAGCCCAGCACATTCCAGAGCTACTACTCCAGGACACTACAGGCCCTGAGGAGGCCTCACTGCTCCCCCCCAGAACAGAAGGAGGCAGAGGAGCCTGAAGAAAAGAAGGCCCCGTCCTCGACAAAGATCCTCTCCATAAAAACATGAAGATGGGCATGGAGCAAAGATGGAGTCAGCGTGTACAGGTTTGACACACACACATAAGTTGAAGAACTGTTGGTGTGTGTGTGTGTGTGTGTGTGTGTGTGTGTCTGTGTGTGTGTGTGTGTGTCTGTGTTTGTGTGTGTCTGTCTGTGTCTGTGTGTCTGTGTCTGTCTGTGTCTGTGTGTCTGTGTCTGTCTGTGTACCATGACATTAGGTTTTATGCCCTTTGACATGGAAAATGAATGGCGTACATAATTTAGGAGTACATATTTTATTTTTTATTTTCATAAAAACAATTAGAGAGAGAGAGAAATGTCAAAGGGGATCCCAGCCAGGACGTTGGATTGGTGTCCTCCTGGTGTTTGATCGGTAGCCATTTTGATTACTATTCTTTTTTGGTACATTTATACACAGGAAGTACTGTATGATGGGACGGTAATGTCATTCAATTCACATCAAAGTCATATTCCTGCAGGCCACTACAAACCTTTTGAATCTGTTGTACTATATTTCAGAGGCCACTTTGTTTACAAAACAATCAAGACATACAGTGGCTTATAAACTTTGGCCGAATCGTATTCCATTCATGGTCAGATTGGCATTTTCAATCATAGGGTGAGGTGTGATGATCAATATTCAGAATACTGTGACAAGTTAAGTATTACCTGAAATAAATTCCCAAGGAAGACCTTGACACTAATAGAAAATACTATAGAGGAGTTATATACTTCAGAACTAAGAAACACCGTGGACTACAATGACATACAGTGGACTAAATTGTTCTCTGGAAACCGGCAAACACTGCCTACCATAGTTGTCAGTACAAATGACTACACATCACCTGTATCACTGCAGAAACAGTTTCTCCTTAATGCACTAATGAATAAACGTCAATATTCCTGTAAGTCTCTTCTAAATAACAGATAAAGATTGCATCAGTAATGATGTCAGTATTTTAACAATTGCGCGTAAAAAAAAAAACAATACTGAAATACAATTCAAGAAATTTAGAAAACATTTTTTTGTTTGTTCTTTTAAGTGGTTATATTTTCAATAAAAAAAACAAGATTGAAACATCACAAAAAAAATAAACTGCTGACTTGTAACATGTTTAAATTGTACAGATCAACACCCTAACACAGAGTTATCTCAGCTTGAATGGAGAACGGTTAATGTTCACTGACTTGCACTGTCTAAATCACAAGGTTTGCCATGGTAACAAAGCACATGAACATTTAGTTTCAGAACACTCGTTTTCTCTCAACCAAGTAAAATGTAAGCCTGTTGTATCTTGTAGTTACAGGGATAACGATTCGACAATCGCAAATGGGAATTTCAAGTCACACATGGGAATTTGGGATGAACTGTGGAAGATCATACACTATACAATAAGAAGCATTTATTCATCCCAACGATACTTTGGACATACAAGCCACTCTGTGCAACAAACCATCCTCATGTTTAATAGTCAAATTTGACCTTTATTTTTCATCTCACAAAGACATTAATCAACATTTTAAATTATATGTAGACTGTCTATAAAAATGCTACATTTGAAAAACTAAAACGATACTAATTATTAACCATGGAATCACACAATGGCCATGTATTAAGATGAAATATTTTGGTCAGTCTAACTGTATAATTCTTATTGGCACCATTCACTTGCCAGGGTAAAATAAATAAACTAAAATTGTAAGTTCTAATGGTGTAAGGACTAATGGTGTAAGGACTAATGGTGTAAGGACTAAAAATGTAAAGGATTCCTCCTAAAAGGACTCAAATTTAAAAACCCAACCGCCACAGGTTTGTTTACAGTTACATGGGCACGTGGTTATCTCAGCTAAAATACCTGTGCATGTTCAGTAAGTGTACCTGCGTAGGCATGAGGTAGTTCCTCTTTTAGGGAATTAGGATTTTACATCATTATTACATCAATTCAAACATTAACATTTTAGTTGGAATGTAACTTGTGAAATTCTAGAATCAGAATGAGCACACCTATTTAAACTCAAACTACTAGCAAGAGAACAGTTTTTTTTAAACCCTAACCGTTTGAAATGGGCAGAGGGGCAACGTAAACACCTTGTCAAAGAAGCCAACACATACATGTTCTGTTGCACAATAGAATGTTGTTTTGCCTTCACATTCCTCCTCTTCATATGCTCTCCATTCAGAGCCAGGAGGAACTAACTTGTTTGCAATTAGCAACAGGACATTGCACCACTTGTATATATATCTGTGATGTTGTAAGGCGTTTCATGTTGTGCTATGAGGTGTAATCAAAACTGCATCTTTGATAAAAAAAAAAATAAAAAAAAAAACGGATTCTCTTCTCGCTGACAAGAACTTCCCCGCTCTTCCTAATTCATAATGGCCGACAGTTAGACCAGAATCACAACAGAACACTCTAAAACACGCTTCATTATTTATTTCCTTCGTGTTTTAGAATAGTGCAATGTTTCAAGTTCACCAGCAATCACTGGTTAGAAAAAAATCAAAATAAGAAAAAAATAAATCGCAACAAAAACATTCCTATGAAAATTAGAAAAATAAAAACAAAAGTATATTCACACAAGAAACAGAGGTTCTGACACAAATGTCTTGATCAGTTAGTTGTAGAAAGAGACATTGATGCATTAGTTTGTCAGGAGCCGCATTACTACTGCGCTGAATGAGGGCAGCTGGCAGGTTATGGGTTCTCTTGGTCAGACCGCCTGAGATGGCGTGTGTGTGTGTGTGTGTGTGTGTGTGTGTGTGTGGACCAGGGCGTAATCCTTATGTGTAGGAATTGAGGCATTCCTTTGAACGAGACGTGAAGTCATGCAGCTCCTGCTCTTCCTTCAGTTTGATGTCCTGGTAGGCATGCATGCGACTGGCATCCTTTAGGTAGGCCCAGTTTGCTGAAAGAATCATGAGGAAGTGGATCTGGAAGAGAGGGCCGAGGTGGATGGCCAGTGAGCATGGTAAGATGCAAAGCAGGCTACATGAGGCAGAGCTAGGTCACACGCACGCACACACACACACACACACACGCACACACGCACGCACACACACGCGCGCGCGCACACACACACACAGAGAAAACACAATGTTAAGCAGACAACAGACACACCTTCAAAGTAATGCCATTATCCTCAACACTACTAACATGATTATTAAAGAATATTACAGAGACATTTAAAAAGGGGAGAGGGAGAGGAAGGGTAGTGGGGTTTTAGGTTTTGCATGCCAGCTTGATGATGAAGGTGGTTAGTAGAGGTTAGAGGGGCATTGGATTGTGGTATGAGATGGAACAGGTTTTCTGTCACTGGTACTGTTCTCAGTGTCTCTTTTTCATTTGAGAAGAAATATAAAACCATTGGGGATATTTTGTACACAAAGATTGTTTATTTTGTATAGAAAGAGAAAAATAATAACTACAAGTCTTCAAAAATCTTCGGAAATAATTAAATATTTATGGAAATATGGAATATAAGTAATCATAAACAGATTAAGGAATCCAAATGAAATAAAGTAAGCATGCAGGCTCAGTGTTAAAAAAAAACAACAACAACAGTGGCTCTTTAAAAAAAAATGTAATGTTTCTGAATGAGTCAAAGAGGAAGAAACCAATCAAAACTATCAGCTGAAGCTATGAAGGCATCAGGTCCCATAGCAATTACATTACTCCTCTAAAACAAGAACACTTCCTTTATGAAATATATGAAGTCATCAACTGAGGCTATATACCTTGATGGAAAATATACCCCTGGTACTGGGATTACCCTTCACAATACTAGTTATATGTGCAGTTATTGGTTTTGAAATGCTGTTCATCCTTGTCTGCGTCATCTTACGTGTGAAGACTATCTGTATCTATATATCTATATACGACTGAGGAACTAGTTTGTAATAGAAGCTTGTAATACTGACAATTCAAATTCACTGTGTAACACTTTGTGTCTTGCACCAAGAAAATACAAAAGTACACACGATCAATCCTAAAACATTAATGGGGGAAAGGCACTTTTCCAAGCCTGGCTGGTCTTCTGACAAATTGAACATTAGCAAAAAACAAATACATTTTCACCCCAAATTTAAGCACGATGGTCATGGCAACTGACGGAGAACTCCTTCATAATACAGTATTGTTCTCAGATTGTGTTTTTTGTCTTCCTCTTCCATGCCTACTGTTTATTAGCCAGAGTGCTATTCATTTAAGGGAGTTATTACTGATTTATTGTCCTAATCAGATCTTAACAAGAAATGGAGAAAAGCATAACTCTCTCAACTTTACACCACCCCATTCTTAAGACAATTCTCTTCAGGTACAGTTGGTCCTTCAGGCAAACCTATCTCTGGATAACACATGCTAAAAGATGCATACAATCAGCTATTT
This sequence comes from Oncorhynchus mykiss, assembly GCF_013265735.2. Lineage (NCBI taxonomy): Eukaryota > Metazoa > Chordata > Actinopteri > Salmoniformes > Salmonidae > Oncorhynchus > Oncorhynchus mykiss. Next base: position 77,056,648 of record NC_048567.1, on the reverse strand, counting down.
ACACTTTAGGTGAAGGCTAATGGAGATATGTTGCTGTCTATTTTTAGTCCGTGTAGTAAGTGGCTGCTGTCTACTCAGAGCCGTGTCATAGACCGTGTCTCTGAACACCAGTTAAAACTTAGTGCAGCAGTCTTCTCGACTCTTAAACTTCAAAACGGCAAAGTTATAAGTGGTAGCCATCATGTAGATCAGCTGGTGGAAGAGAACAAAATACAGGCGGTAAGAGAACGCCCCAAGGACATGCATGTGCATGGCTGCCATATTTTGGCAACAACTGATGTTTCAACTTTTTACTTGTAAAAAAAAAAAAAACACAAGTACTAGTAAAATATTCATGTTTGTCACCTATATATATATGAGTTCAATGGAACCCTATGAAACACTCTTTGGTAGCAATCAGAGAGGAAAAAGGGACTGCATGGCCTTGACAGAGAATTTCCCTCTTCTATCATTACTCATTGTTTTCAAAACACCCAAGACGGGACTCTATACTCTTCGGAAATGGGGCGCCCTTAGTTCAAAGAACTCTGATGTAGTCTACACATGTTTATATCCTTACAGATATTCCCCTTTGTACTGTATAAACATAGCCATGTGTCCCGATACAGGACAAACGTCCACCCTGTTTCTACTTTCCTAAAATAAGTCTGGGGCCCGGGGCATCTAAGCAGATGGTTTACAGAGAATGGGATTGGAGTTGTGGAAAAGTCTACGGGTATTCTGCCTTACAGTCAGAGGTTACATAAACCATATGGGAAATGAGGAGAGGAGCACTGGATTCATGATCTACAGTCAGATACAAACTGCAAGGATGGACTGAAGGAGAGGATGAGAGCGAGAGAGAGAGAAGAGAGAGAGGAGAGAGAGAGAGAGAGAGAGAGAGAGAGAGAGAGAGATGAACTTACCAGAGCAATGACAGTGGCCCCGGCTCCAGCACATGCTATGATGTACAGGTGGTAGGACAGGTAGAACTGAAAAAGACATTCATGTGATTGAACACAGTACCAGTACAGTAACTCATTGTGAATACAGATGTGTGTTTTTCTGTGGCCCTTGCACTGTTATTGTGAGCATGCATCTCAAAAGTAATGGCACCCACATAATAGACAGTACAGTATATCACTGGTCAAAATAATGACTGAGGATGGGAGGAGAGATGCCTTACCTCACTGGTATTACAGATGTCTCCAAGTGTGGACCCACAAGCCTTGCCTGGCGATGCGTTCCAGGGGATGATACCTGCAGACAGTCGTTCAATTCAAAGGTTAATATTGACACAGCAAATTCCTCACATCATGTCATCAGTATTCATAGAATTCATATAGATACACAGTAAAGGAACCATCCTTATTTGGCCATAGCCACATATCACATTCAAATTTACGATATGGTTATAACTTAGATGAAATCTCCATTAAAATGTCATGCTTGTAGAGTGGAGTGTAACAAACCTGTACAAGGTGACACACTGGTCATTTTAGGCTGTTATAATGTCTTATTTCTGCTATAAAACCTGAGAGGAGACGGAGGATATCGAGCCAGAGAAAAGATGCCACAAGTGGTATTTGGTATTTTATTAGGAACCCCATTAGCTGTTGCGAAAGCCACACCTACTCTTCCTGGGTTCCACACAAAACATGAAACATGACATTTTTCCAACAATTGTTTACAGACAGATTATTTCACTTATAATTCACTGTTTCACAATTCCAGTGGGTCAGAAACGTACATACCCTAAGTTGACTGTGACTTTAAACAGCTTGGAAAATTCCAGAAAATGATGTCATGGCTTGAGAAGTTCTGACATCATTTGAGTCAATTGGAGGAGTACCTGTGGATGTATTTCAAGGCCTACCTTCAAACTCAGTGCCTCTTTGCTTGACATAATGGGAAAATCAAAATAAATCAGCTAAGACCTTAGACCTTAAAAGTCTGGTTCATCCTTGGGAGCAATATCCAAATGCCTGAAGGCACCACATTCATCTGTTCAAATAATAGTATACAAGTATAAACACCATGGGACCACGCAGCCGTCATACCGCTCAGGAAGGAGACGCGTTCTGTCTCCTAGAGATGAACGTACTTTGGTGTGAAACATGGAAATGACTTTGTGAAGATGCTGGAGGAAACAGGTACAAAAGTATCCATATCCACAGTAAAACAAGTCCTATATCGACATAACCTGAAATTCCGCTCAGCAAGGAAGAAGCCACTGCTCCAAAATCACCATAAAAAAAGCCAAACTATAGTTTGCAACTGCACATGGGGACAAAGATCGTACTTTTTCGAGAAATGTCCTCTGGTCTCATGAAGCAAAAAATAGAACTGTTTGGCCATAATGACCATCGTTATGTTTGGAGGTAAAAGGGGGATGCTTGCAAGCCGAAGAACACCATCCCAACCGTGAAGCTCGGGGGTGGCAGCATCATGTTGTGAGGGTGCACTGCTGCAGGAGGGACTGGTGCACTTCACAAAATAGATGGCATCATAATGGGGGGAAATTATGTGGATATAATGAAGCAACATCTCAAGACATCAGTTAAAGCTTGATTGCAAATGGGTCTTCCAAATGGACAATGACCCCAAGCATACTTCCAAAGTTGTGGCAAAATGGCTTAAGGACAACAAAGTCAAGTTATTGGAGTGGCCATCACAAACAATGACCTCAATCCTATATAAAATGTGTGGGCAGAACTGAAAAAGAGTGTGCAAGCAAGGAGGCCTACAAACCTGACTCAGTTACACCAGCTCTGTCAGGAAAAATGGGTCAAAATTCACCCAACATATTGTGGGAAGCTTGTGGAAGGCTACCCCAAATGTTTGACCCAAGTTAAACCATTTAAAGGCAATGCTACCAAATACTAATTGAGTGTATGTAAACTTCTGACCCACTGGGAATGTAATGGAATAAATAAAAACTGAAATAAATCATTCTCTCTACTATTCTGACATTTCACATTCTTAAAAGAAAGTGGTGATCCTAACTGACCTAAGACAGTGAATTTTTACTAGGATTAAATGTCAGGAATCGTGAAAAACTGAGTTTAAATGTATTTGGCTAAGGTGTATGTAAACTTCCGAGTTCAACTGTACATTTAAAAATGGCACATGTAGCCTACATATCAATGCATACACACAAACTATCTAGATCAAATAGGGGAGAGGCATGGCACCGTGAGGTGTTGCTTTATCTCTAATGGCTCTATATTATACTGTACGCTTTCTTGAATTTGGGGACTGTGAAAAGTCCCCTGGTGGCATGTCTGATGGGGTAAGTGTGTGTGTCAGAGCTGTGTGTAGGTTGACTATACAAACAATTTGGAGTTTTCAACACATTCATGTTTGTTATAAAAAGAGGAAGTGATGCAGTCAGTCTCTCCTCAGCTCTTAGCCAGGAGAAACTGGCATGGGTAGTTTTGTAATACTAATATTTACCACACTAACGTGTTGGCTCTCAGCCACTAAAAATCTCTCCTTATCTTTATACACACCATTGGAGGCTTCTGAGGGAAGAACGACTCATGATGATGGCTGGAACGGAGCAAATAGATTGGCATCAAACCTTGTGTTTGATGTATTTGATACCATTCCACATATTCCCCTCCAGCCATTAACACTAGCCAATCCTCCCCAATTAAGGTGCCACCAACCTCCTGTGATACACACCAATAGAAATCAGTGATCCACAGCCTCAACAGGCAACTGTACACATAAAGTATTGGAAACACCTGCTCTGTGTTATGGGTAGAAGGGACCCTGGATGGTTTTGGTCATATTCATTATGGCACAGCGTAGAGATAATGTTGCAACGGGAAGACAAAACAAGCCTTTCTTATTGGAAGAGTTCAGGTAATCCCTCTCAGTTTCAGTCTGTTTTCTTTCACATGGTGCCTAATGAAGATGACCTTGGCTGTAACTCCGGTTTTCCCTTACCGTACTGACGAACGTCGACACAGATGGTGTCCACGTTGGTGAGGTTAGCCACAGGTGACCTCATGGCGTTGCAGGTGGACCAGATGTTGTAGAAGAGGAAGACGGGCACGGCGGAGAAACCAAACACACCCAGCCAGGCGATACCCAGGATGTAGGTCAGGAACACAAACTGAGAAAACACACGTACAAAAATAGCATCACATTGGCATTAGGAAGATCTGGATCATAACTAGTATTTTCATAGCTGTTGTTTGTGTCTATTTGACCGGTAGGCATAAAAGAGAGGGCATGCTTTCGTGTCCGTTTGCGAAGAGTATTTACTCAGACGTCGTCATTATGTCATCAGCTTGTTTGATTGATCACATTAAAACAGAACTCAGGTGTCCACGTGGTTCGGGTTGAGTACATAAAAACAAAGACTGGCTTGTTGCATGAGTTTCGTTGTTTGGTGTAAGTTCAGTGCACGGTTAACACAGTCCAGTGGTTCACTTTAGTTACGTACCATGCCGCTAATACAGCGTCCACAGATGGTGGTCTTGAACTCGCTGTGCAGCTCCTTCACAGCGCTGGTGGTGTAGAAGCCCTCGGCCAGCAGGATGATTCCGTAGAGGAAGAAGAAGGAGGCGATGCCATAGATGACGTACTGCATCAGCTGTATTCTGTATAGGAGCAAATCCCACATAAACCCGCTCTGTGTTCTGTCCATTAGGGATAATCCAATATTATAATATAATGTTATGTTTCAGCCTCCAACATGAGGCTAGAGGAGAAACCGTAAATGTGACAGGTGTTTGGAGGACATATTGGCACGGTTTGCCTGCCCTCGAAGACGGTGTTTGGAGGATATATTGGCACAGTTTGAGATGGAACGGAGTTCCATGCAATAATGGCGCTATATAATACTGTACGCTTTCTTGAATTTGTTCTGGATTTTGAGACTGTGAAGATACCCCTGGTGGTATGTCTGATGGGGTAAGTGTGTGTGTCAGAGCTGTGTGTAGGTTGACTATACAAACAATTTGGAGTTTTCAACACATTCATGTTTGTTATAAAAAGAGGAAGTGATGCAGTCAGTCTCTCCTCAGCTCTTAGCCAAGAGAAACTGGCATGGGTAGTTTTGTTATACTAATATTTACCACACTAACGTGTTGGCTCTCAGCCACTAAAAACCTCTCCTTTATACACACCAGTGGAGGCTTCTGAGGGAAGAACGACTCATGATGATGGCTGGAACGGAGCAAATAGATTGGCATCATACCTTGGTCTTGGGCCTAACAACACCCGTGCCAAGATATCTTCCAAACACCGGCTTCTCTGGCATTATCACTTAAGTACACGTGACATTAAAACTTGAAAATTGAAATTAAAATGGGCACTCACAGAGACTCCCCTTAAACCTCATAACAAAACACTTGTCCTGTTCTTCCTCTCCTCTATGTTTCTCCTCTCTTGCTATAGACTAATGGATCTAAAAGAGGTCTCATCTGGGGTAAGGTGCAAGCAGAGGTTTTTATTTGATAAAAAAATAGCTGTTGTGATGAGCTCATTGAAGAAAAGATATCTATATAAAAGTACCTGTAATTCATTGATAGGGCTTATCTATGCTAGGCGGCTCAGCTCACTAAGACTAAAAGGGTTGTGCTGATTAAAGAAGCAATAAAACTGGCCTTCTTTAGACAAGTTGAGTTTCTGGAGCATCAGCATTTGTGGTTTCGATTACAGGATCAAAATGGCCAGAAACAAAGGACTTTCTTCTGAAACTCATCAGTCTATTCTTGTTCTGAGAAATTATCGCTATTCCATGTGAGAAATTGCCAAGAAACTGAAGATCTTGCACAACGCTGTGTACTGCTCCCTTCACAGAACAGTGCAAACTGGCACTAACCAGAATAGAAAGAGGAGTGGGAGGCCTCGGTGCACAACTGAGCAAGAGGACAAGTACACTAGAGTGTCTAGTTTGAGAATCAGGTGCCTCACAAGTCCTCAACTGGCAGCTTCATTAAATAGTAATCTTCACTGTTGATGTTGAGACTGGTGTTTTGCGGGTACTATTTAATGAAGCTGCCAGATGAGGACTTGTGAGGCATCTCAGTTGTGCACCGGGGCCTCCCACTCCTCTTTCTATTCTGGTTAGAGGCAGTTTGCGCTGTATCTGTGATGGGAGTAGTACAAAGCGTTGTACGAGATTTCTCGCATGTAATAGCCTTCATTTCTCAAAACAAGAATATGAGTTTCAGAAGAAAATGATTTGTTTCTGGCCATTTTGAGCCTGTAATCGAACCCGCTCCAGATACTCAACTAGTCTAAAGAAGGCCAGTATTATTGCATCTTTAATCAGAAAAACAGTTTCCAGCTGTGCTAACATAATTACAAAAGGGTTTCTAATGATCAATTAGCCTTTTAAAATTATAAAGTTGGATTAGCTAACACAATGTGCCATTGGAACACAGGAGTGATGGTTGCTGATAATGGACCTCTGTACGCCTATGTAGATATTCCATGAAAAAAAGCATCCGTTTCCAGCTACAATAGTCATTTACAACATTAACAACGTCTACACTGTGTTTCTGATCAATTTGATGTATTATAATGGACGGAAAAAATGTTATTTACTTTCAAAAACAAGGACATTTCTAAGAGACCCCAATCTTTTTAATGGTAGTGTATAACTGGTAGAAATAGTTAATTTTTTCAGGATATCGTTGTAAACATATAGCCACTACTACTGCCTGGATTGACATGTACGGGTTTGGGGGACCAGTTGTATCTTAATAATGCTCTACTCTGGCCATTCAGTTGGATACTTACGGTTAGCCAGGCCTTAATTATAGCTTATAGGATATCACTAGGGAGCATTGCTTTTCATGGACAGGTTAAGGTCAAGGACTCCTAGCCCTACTCATGGGGTCAGGGTTCGGTCACTCACACGTCGGTCAGCATGGCGTGGTCAGAGGTGACTTTGGAGAAGTGGTTCTCCAGGATGGTAAGGGTGCCGGTGAGGGCCACATGGCCGCAGCCACAGAACAGGGCCACGCCGGAGAAACATAGGATGGTGGCCACCAGCGATGCATACGGCACCCCGCCCAGACACTTGATGCAGCACTCGAAGCAACCTCCATGGAAACACAGAGAGAGAGAGAAACAAATAGGGAGAACAGTCAACTTGTTGATTGAATCTTTCACCACAGAATATTCAAAGCAGTAATTGTTGTCTTTTGAGAGAGACAATACATTTTTTATTTATTCTTCTGTGCGCTTTTCACTGGGCCAAATTGGCCATTTTGGTCATATTGGTCAACCTGATATTTCTTAAACCATTGCAAAGTCCATATAAGGGCGTTGTGTTTCACTCCATCATACTCAGAAAAGCTGACGTATTGGTCCAGCACTTAAATCATATACATGGTCATCTTCACACTAGTCCATGGGCTGAGTTTAGGGACAACTTTTAAGTTCAACTCACTGAAACATTCAAATGAGCCGTTGCATAACCAATGACAGTACAGTCGAGGTAATTTAATTATTCACTGTTCATCAGAACTCAGTAAGAACATGTACTGACTTTTTCAACCTCCTCTAAATGACTCATCATTGCAGACTCCCCACCTACCAATACACTACAAAAACTATGTACACACACTACCAACACACATGTAGCGTGAACAGTGGAGTGGTATTTTAATGAGGTATGAGTGAATGATGATCAAATCTTGAACTTGTGGACTACTCATCATGATAGAATGAGACTTAACTTGCCATCTGGTATGGGCATCTATCTGCCTGCCTGCCTGCCTGCCTGTCTGTCTGTCTGTCTGTCTGTCTGTCTGTCTGTCTGTCTGTGCAGCCAGGAAGGGCAGTCTATCCTGACTATTCATCGGCAGAATTAAAGTGCACTAATGGGAGGCAGACAGGTCAGTACTGTGCTGTGGTTTCCAGCCAAACCCTAATGGAAATCAATGGCTATTCATAATGGCAGAATGCAGAATGTACCTGTTTCGTGGTAGATTGTATCGTGGTAGATTGTATCATGGTAGACTGTGAAATGGTAGACTGTATTGTGCTAGATTGTATCATGGTAGACTGTATCGTGGTAGACTGTATCGTGGTAGATTGTATCGTGGTAGACTATCGTGGTAGACTGTATCATGCTAGACTATCGTGCTAGATTGTACGTGGTAGATTGTATCGTGGTAGATTGTATCATGGTAGACTGTATTGTGACTGTATCGTGGTAGACTGTATTGTGGTAGACTGTATCGTAGTAGACTGTATCATGGTAGACTGTATCATGGTAGATTGTATCGTGGTAGACTATCATGGTAGACTGTATCGTGGTAGACTGTATTGTGGTAGACTGTATCGTAGTAGACTGCATCATGGTAGACTGTATCATGGTAGATTGTATCGTGGTAGACTATCATGGTAGACTGTATCGTGGTAGACTGTATCGTGGTAGATTGTATCGTGGTAGATTGTATTGTGGTAGACTGTATCGTCGTAGATTGTATCGTACTAGATTGTATCATGGTAGACTGTATCATGGTAGACTGTATCATGGTAGGTGTAGTTCTGATGAACTAGCAGAGCAGTGCCTCTGGACAGACAGTATGTCAACAGTGCACAATGTGTTTGCAATAAGATCCATATATTTAGAAAGATGTTGTATTTCAAACAGCGGACTGTAGATGTGTAGCATGACCTGGTCCTGGTTGAGGAGGTGCGTATGTGAACGTCTTATTAATGTGTGTTCCGTAGAACTGTACGCAGAGATTCATAGATTCACCTTGATTGTGTCCCAGACAACTGTTTCCTCCATTGGATATGATCTGAATGGAGGCTTAGTAACTGTGTAGAGGACATGGCACTAAATACATTTACAGGCATGATTTCAGCATCACATTAACTGTCCATTGGTGCATGTTCTAGAATCTAGAGTCTATTCCAATGTAGAACTCTGACATTGAGAGACAGGGCATAATATGCCTATTGAAATCCAGACCTCTTGCATGAGGCAGGAATCCTGAAAGTTCGTTAGTGTTTATCCTCTTTCTCTGGCCTGACAAAGGACATTAAAACAGATATATTATCATCAGAGCAGGGCCATTCAACAGTTGTGTGTTGTCAGAAAGTTCATCCCGTAGCCTTTTGTGTCACAGAGGGATAAAAACATTTTTGTCCGAGGGCTGGTGAATAGCAGTTGCCATGGCAGCATGTTAACCACAACCCAGTGAGTGTGCTCGCAGCGAAGCCCAGCAGAGTGGTTAACTCGGCCCACATTTCCCACACAGACACACATGGCAGGCAGGGCCAGGGAGAGTGAGACGGGACCAACATGAAATACACCTCAGGCCCAGTCAAATACTACCTGGTATAGTTCTACCTGATATAGATCTACCTGATATAGTTCTACCTTGTATAGTTCT